>NW_026941577.1:0-13375 GCF_032062105.1 Saccostrea cuccullata
ATCGACGTAAAAATTTCCAGATTTACGGTATTGTTAATGATCATATAAAACATTCTTAAGGATTACAATATATACTCAACAAAAAAGAAACGCATATTGTTTTACTCGTCAAAGAAATTTTTAAAATGTACTTGGAACAACTATCTTTTATATCATTGGATACCTGTGACCTATCTAAAGGACAACATAGGGTTTTAAAACCCAAGTGTTGAATTATCTCCCTTGATTAAACGTGTTTATGAAAGTAGTGTTTTTCCTGATTTCTTCTAAATCGGATGTCTATTTTCGTTGATATTTTGGATTAAGAGAAACTATTAACACTCTTATTAAACCCATATTTAAGATTTGATTGCAGTGTTGATGCTGCAATGCCACGCCGAAACAAAGATGAACTCAACCAGGCTAACGATAATACTAAACGGAGCTTCGCAACAAGAAGTTGCAACTGCATTTGGAATACATCAGTGGGCTTTGTAACCGTTAAACTAACGTCGGAAGACCAAGAATTGGCCGTCCGCAGGTAATCACACCCAGGCAGGACCGTCAGACCCCCCCCCCCTTCAGTACCTCGTGCGATTCAGAACTTGCTGTAAAAACTGCTGCTACAATTGCTAGATGAAATTAAAACAAGCCGATTCAGACATTGAAAAGATGATTATATATATATTTATGTCATATATAGCATTAAAAAGCTTTAAAATTAATTAACATGTAGTTAGAATTTAACAGCGTAAAATATTTGTCACATGTATCATTTCGGGGTTTTACATACCAACAGAAGTAAATAAACACTGATGCAGCAAGATTATTTAAGGTCAAACAATTATGCACAGATGGGTCCTCTGCGGGGAGTTTTGCATCTAAGCGTACATCAAGTCACTAATGATGTTCCCCGCATTTGTATTAGCCTGATAGTACACCCTTTATTTATAGAATATGACGCAGACAGGGATCCTTTCGCATATATCTTAACAAAATAATTAATCATTGAAAACGATAGAAAGTATTTTATTATAATTATTTTTTGACAATTTCAGATAACTATGAAAGTTTAATTCAGTGTTTGTATTGCCTCAAAGCCAGTCAAAAGTGATTGCCCAGACGTACTATATTCTAACTCGTAAATTTAATTTGGCGGTGAAGAAGCAGCATTTTCTGTTGCTCACTGTCGCAATAGCCGGGCATTTCTCTACGAGAAATGAGCCCGGCTAAAAATCAGCATAAAAGTGCATAAATTGTTCGCAAGAGACTGAGAGGAGATGGTATTCCTCCATGACATCCGTACATTGGAAACCCACTAGCGTTGAGACGTCGCACAATACATTTTGTTATGCCCCTTGAATTTAGGGGCGATGAAAATGACATCAACTTGACTTTTCAATTTGCAACATAAGACATGTTTGAATTTTATCACAACACACTCTAAAATCGCTTAAATAAAATAAAGTTTAAACTGAAAACTTAGATTTTTATATTATTAGGTCTTTCCACCTTTCTGTGGAAAGACCTATTGATTTTCTTCTGTTTATTATTATTATTATTCTTCTTCCGCTGATTTTTTGTTTCGACATTTATCGAAAAGACTTTTTGTTCATCGTAAAGGTCATTAAAAGTTAGGAACAAATTTGACCCAACGCGTATGAACTATGAGTGCTTTCGAAGTTATTGCCCCTTTCGCAAGAAATGCTTGTTATCGCTACTCCTTTGAAACCGTAAACCGTAGAGGTATGAAACCTTCACCAATGTCTTGGATTAATTGAGAGGACTCTGGAATCTATTCATTGCAAAAGTATTCGGTGACTCCTTCAATGAGTTATTGCCCCTGAAAATCTTAAAGCTGACAAGAAAAATTAAAAACTTTTAAAGGACAAGTGGTAAAGATATGGGATTAAGTGCATGAGATCTTATGACCTTTGACCTTGAAAATTAGGTCAAGGTCAAAGGTCAAGGTCATTGGAAAACTAGAGAAATGGTCAATTTAAGCTTACATCCAAATGACCTTGACCTTTGACCTTGAAATTGGACATTGACTTTGACCTCTGACCTTGACCCTTACTCAAAAGGTAATAAAGAAATATTCATTACCTTTATCTAGATTCAGCTTCAAGTGTTGATCTCAAATTTAACTCTCTCTCTCTCTCTCTCTCTCTTTTTTTTTTGGATGACCTTTGACCTTGATAAATGACCTTGACCTCTGACCCCATTGACCCAAAGGTCACAATCAAGCTAAAGGTCGTGGAGTTATTTACATCCATCACTCTAACAAATGCTTATAAAATAACCCCCCCCCCCTTGTAAAAAAAATAAAATAATAAAATCAACACCAACTTAGAGAAAATGTCTACAAGTCAAACGAAACGAAATATCGACATAAGATTCGTAATAAAAGGAAGAAGATACCTGAAAGAAAGTGTCCTGAGAGTTTTAAGGTGAGTCTCTAAAGTACAATGAAATTCTAGTGAATATCGGCAAAATCTGCATTTTTTTTCTGTCTGAAATTAAGTTACTGCTGAGCATAAAAATTAATTAAAGCTCGCCTTGGCTATTTCTGCAATTATTGTTAATATCATTCGATTCTCCTGCTCTAAAACGACATTTTAATACCAAGTATTCTTGCTTTCTTAGGTGTACGGAATTTATTTTAATTTTATTTAGATTTAAATATGAATCGGCTGAAACTCGGAAATAGCGATTTTTCATATAAAATAAATTTGCACGCTCTCCGTGACACCGTCTTCATCATGAAATGCATGTTTCAACTTTAATTTATGCTCATAACTATGAATTCAATGCAAATAGAGATGATTATTTAATCTAACCTATGAGTTCGCCATTTCTGTCAAAACGAACGCGCCTATATTTTCACAAATTGTAAACACAGTGCCGACACGGAAGTTCGAATGTATCATAAGCTCTGTATGATTAACTCAATCTATTCAAACTATAAACAAGCTCGAATTTTTTTTTTTTTTGTACAGGAAATCTCTATTTTCATTATCCACCAATCGTTTTTCTCGAAACTATTCATTATTCCTCTCTATGTTCCATAACAAACAAATAAATACACGTGTTTCTGTACTATTTTCATTTAAATCCACGTGCTTTCATTTCTTCTTTTTTTCTTTACTCTTAGTTTACGGCAAATAATTTCATCGGAGCCTGTGGTGTAGTGCGTAGAGCGCTCGCCTGGCAATCTGAGGGCTGAGGGTCCACCGTTCGAATCCTGCTGGCAGCACTTATAAATTTTTTTTTTTTTTTTTTTTTTTAATTTTTATTTATTTATTTTTTTTGGGGGGGGTTTTCCTTTTTAATTCAAATGACATGAAAACTTAAAAGAAAGGTGGAAAGACCATTAATTGTTCAGTGAACAATTAGTCTACTAGTGTTAAACTACAATGTAGACCAAACATAGCCTCCGAAACTTTCGTATTGCTACGCCTTCAAAACCATTAACCGTAGAGATGCGACACCTTAAACAGTGTCTTCAACTACTTTATATACTTTGACCTTCAAGTTTAGGTCAAGGTCAAAGGTCAAGGTCATTCATTTTTAGGTCTTTCCACCTTTCTGTGGAAAGACCTATTGATTTGCTTATGTTTATTATTATTAGGTCTTTCCACCTTTCTGTGGAAAGACCTATTGATTTGCTTATGTTTATTATTATTCCTATTATTTTTCTTCCGCTGATTTTTTGTTTCGACATTTATCGAAAAAACTTTTTGTTCATCGTAAAGGTCATTAAAAGTTAGGAACAAATTTGACCCAACGCATATGAACTATGACCGCTTTCAAAGTTATTGCCCCTTTCGCAAGAAATGCTTGTTATCGCTACTCCTCCGAAACCGTAATCCATAGAAGAATGAAACCTTCACCAATGTCTTCGACTACTTGAAGGGACTCTGGAATCTATTCATTGCGAAAGCATTCGGTGACCCCTTCAATGAGTTATAGCCCCTGAAAGTTTTTGAATTTTAAAAATAATTAAATATTTTCAAAACGAGAAGTCGTAGCGACATGGGACTAACTGCATTAGATTCATTGACCTTTGATCTTAAAATTCATGTAAAGGTCAAAGGTCAAGGTCATTCAAAAATTGAGAAATTAAGCTCTTTTTATATCTTTTTTTGTCTTTTAACATATACAAACTGTCTTAGCATCATTATTATGCACTTTTAAAACTATATCAAACATTTTATTCGTATCCCTTAAAATTGACCCTATTAAAAGTTATTGCCCTTTGTGCGAAAAACCTTGTTATTGCTACTACTTCGAAACCGTAAACCGCAGAGACATAAAACCTTCACTAATGTTTTTGACTCCTTTAGAAGACTCTGGAATCTATTCATTGCGAAAATATTCGGTGACCCCTTCAATGAGTTATTGCCCCTGAAAATCTTTGAATTGTACAAATAATTAAAAATTTTCAAAATGAGAAGTCGTAAAGACATGGGACTAACTGCATAAGATTCATTAACCTTTGCTCATAAAATTCATGTAAAGGTCAAAGGTCAAGGTCATTCAAAAATTGAGAAATTAAGCTCTTTTTATATCTTTTTTGTCTTTTAACATATACTTAATGTCTTTGCATCATTAATATGTACTCTTAAACCTATTTCAATGATTTCATTCTTGTCCCTTAAGATTGACCCTATTAAAAGTTATTGCCCCTTTTGCGAAAAACCTTGTAATTGCTATTGCTCCGAAAAAGTAAATCGTAAAGACATGAAACCTTCACTTATGTCTTATGGGACTTTAGGCACAACTTTCATGTTCAAGTGAGAAAGGACCTGGTGAATCCTTGAATGAGTTACTGCCCTTTAATTCTTTTGTGCTTTCCATGAAACCTTATAACTTTAAAAATATACGTCATAGAGACCTGAGGTTAATTACAATGTGACCCTTGACCTTTGACCTTGAAAATACCTTGAAGGTCAAAGGTCAAGGTCACCTCCAAATTTTGAATTTTTTTCATTTTTTTCCTTCTTTTAAGCCATTCCTGGTTTCTTTTTTATGAAATTTAATTTTAAAGAGATAAATATTACATGAAATTGAAATTCAAAGAAGGTGGAAAGATCTCTTATTGTTCTGTGAACAATAAGTCTCCTAGTTCTGAATATGCGTTTCTTTTTTTTGTTGAGTATACATGTAATTTTATATTAAAGAACTCTTGTGTACAATTCTTCATTTTTGACTAATATGTGACTATGCGTACTTCTTATAAACAGAGCGTTGGTTCCTACATCATAAATGGCGCCAGTGGGTTAGAATTCTAGATGCAGATCAAGATGGCGTCATCAGCGCAGACGACATGGAGAAAACAAACGCTAAACTCGAACAGATACGCTTATTTATAAATTGCAAAGATTCAGCACCATCAGAAGAGGAACAAAAGAAATGGTGGAACGACCACGTGTTCAAGTGTGGTCCGGGAAAAGACATATGTCTTGAGGATTACATATGCTACTTAGAAGGGTTTGCACAACCCCACGAAAGGCCGGGCAAATTTAAGCCAATAATAACACAGTTCTTCGATTTCTTCTCAACAGAAGAATATCGGAAGAAAAATTTGATTCTAGGAGAGAGAGACTTTGTTAAGTTCTGGACTCTTCTTTTAAACATCGATGAGCGTCACTGCAGAAACATGTTTATCAAGCATGTACCTTCACCTTTAACTCTTGCCTCTTTGTTAGATGATTTTGTAGCTTTAGTGTCACACGACGATGTTTTAAATAATGACAACTATAGACTGTTAGCTGTTCTAAAACAAAAACATAATGGGTGCTGCAGCAAAGCATAAACAAATATAAATATGTTTTCCAACTTTCCTTTTCATGCAGTATTCTTTAACCATTTCAGATAATTCAAATTTGTAACATAATACTTTTAATATCTATTTGCAGGTGCTACATGTACATTATTATTTCCAAGCTTATTAGATTGTGTGGAAAAAATGTGTTGGGAGTGCTTTTTTGTGTGCTTGTGAAATAACAACATAGGTACAGAGAAGAAAGTGTTTACGGTATAAGTCTAGAAATAGGGCATGTAACTTTCTGTATACCTGAATATAAATAAATGATAAACTATTACATAATCAAATATAATTATGGAGATAACGAACAGTATTCAATATCAAAGTCTTAAAACCATACAAAGTAGGAGCAGAGCAAACACGGACCTCCAGATCAGAGGTAGGATCAGGTGCCATGGAGGAGTGAGCATCCCCTGCCGACCGGTAACACCTGCGGTGTGCTCCTTGTCATGATCGGGAAATAAAGAACGAAATTGTCGTCAATGCGGTATATAAATATAATTAATGGACTAAAATTGGTATGAAAAGCGGTAGCCAGCATTTGACGGAAAGATAAATTGTATTTGCTGACAAGACCACGGTATCGACCATAAAACTTACGAAATGATGACGTTAAATTAGACTGCTGATAGTCTTGATTCATCAATTTGTTTGTCAATAATTTACCTCGTTTTAGGAATTGTTCATACGTAAAGCATGCTCTAGCGCATCGAATCAACTGAGATATATAAACTTCGTATGCAGGTGATAAGGGTATATTGCTGCATAGGTAAAGGAAGTTGACGATGGAAAAGTTAAAGTCATCACGTTTATCATAGAGCTTGGTTGTTAGATTGCCATTAGTGTCTTTTTCAAGTAAAATATCCAGGTATGAAACAGATGTGTCGCCAAATGTTCGTCAAAAGTCATTTTGGTTTTTCAGGAAATGTTACGTTATATTCTGCACATAAAAAAAATTGTAGTTTTAGTGCTAGGTTAGATAATTGCACATGATGAAGGCCGTTTCTAAAATAAGGCTTACAACTTGAACAGTTGTAATGTAGTATTTTTTCCTCCACTTCCACCTATTTGTACATGAGTCATATTTTAATGATCGTTTAAACAATCTTGTTTAAGTTTAACATATCCAATAACCTTGTTTCTAATACTGTGAATTCATTGCATTTGGCCATGTATTCTTTTTTTGCAAATGCAAAAATATGGCAGAAAGTATTATTTGTTAATTCAAACTTTATCCAATGCTTAATGTCTTGCATATATTCTCATAAAAATTCTCTCTAAGTGAACTCTTATCCATAAGCTTAACAAGCAATTTCTGACAATTATCATACACTTTAGACATTATACATTCACAGCGCAGTTTGTCCTTTGGTTAAAGACATACAAGTATATAAAATATTTTTGATAAGTTCAGACTAATTAAGTAAAATTAAGAATTTAGGGATCAAGAGAAAAATCATATTGACAAGAAAGGTGCGTTTATTTGTAAGCTGTGTTTTTAAATCGGACTATACGTGTATAAGTATTTTGTTATTTGACCTATCCCTCTCCGTGTTTTAAGGATTGCTATAAATGCATCCGCAGTAGACAACAAAACAGGATACCAGTATCTTACGAAGGATTGCTCAATATATTAAATTTTTTAGAGCAAATACATCTGAATCAAGCCCTGGTGGTTTTCTCGTTTTCCTTTATACACCGTAGCTAGTGACTGCCCTTGAAAGCTCCATAAGTGAATTCGGTATGGAAAAGGAAGACGTGCCTCCATCGGCACCTGCATGGTATCCAGGACCAGGCACCTCTGATGTAACAGGAAGACCAACTTATGTCGATGTAGACACCATGCCAGAAATAAGTATGTGACAGGTTTCTTTCATTGTATTCGGTACATATTGAGCATATAAAGAAGGAATCCAAGGGACAGTTTCTGGAGAGGAGCAGAATGTCTGAGAAGTATTTTCTTAACTTAAATTCTTTTTATGAATGAATAATGATAATGTTAAAAAACTGCCAGTTATAATCAGAACATATGATTGACCTTATTTTAAAAAATACTTATATATAAAGGGGAGCGACCGTATAGAACGATATAATGTAGGTTTATAAACTGCAAAAGATCTAGTCTATACATTTATGTTCTCTTTCCCTTCGCTCAGCCGAACATAAATCATTTCCTGTTTTAATATGAAATAAAGCAAACACGAAATATAGGTTAAGACATAGCCATTTTTTAAAGACAAAGTTGTACACGGACTTATGCGTCCGTAGGAGGGCAACAACGGCGTCCAAATGTGTCAATGTTTGAGGATTCCTCATGGAAAACGTTTCAAAAGTCTGCTGTTAATGGATGAAATCGGTTAACATCCTGATTGAGAGAGTTAAAGTGGTAATATTCAACAAAAACTTCATTCAATATCTGAAAAATACATCTCAATATTGAAGCAAAAAATAATTTTAAAAAACTTGAAAATCTTTAGATAACTTTTGTCTAATGATTGTAATAACTAAATGCCTGCAAATTGCTGCACAAAATAGTGCCACTTAATATTACTAACATCACAAATAATTTAAATAATCATTACTTGAAAGCATTACTGGTCTAGGGTATCAAGCGCTAGTCTTCCAAGCCAAAGGAACCCGGATCAATTCCACTGTGGGACGCACATCTTTTTTCTTTCTTTTTTAGGAATGATAATTTGTAACCGGTTAACCTATACTCGGTCAAAACGACGGCAATCAGTTGGAAAATCTGCAATCAGTTAGATGGAAAAATAAAATATATATTAGTTTTAACCCAATTTTGTTAAAAAATGCATGAATTTAAAAAAAAAAACTTTGCATAAATACTTACATGTATAATTTAGCCTTTACATAAATCCACTCTGACTTGGGTGATTAGGTCATTTTGTGTTTGAGGTGTTAATTACTGTTAAAACATTAAGTCGTTCGGTACTCTGACTGTCCTTTATTTCTTTAAGAGAATTTAATCACAGTTAAGAAATGTAAATTAGTATGTTTGTTCATTTTGCAGTTATTCATTCGAATAAATTGCTAAAAAAAAACTTTGTTACTTAAGTGAAGTATTTCAGACTTAGTTTTGATTTTGGCGACAATGCAGAATGAACGTGTTTATAATCTGCATTGGAAAAAAATATCAATTATTTCTCAGATATGATTGGTTTTTTTTTGTTTTGTTTTTTTTAATAAATTTTTCAGTCAATATTGAAGCTAAAAGGGCAAATATATAGGCTTGTTTATTTTTTTAAAAGCAAGACTCAAGACAAATAATATCTAAACTTTATAAATATCCCTGTAAATATGAAAAGATCTACTTAGGAAAAAAGAGTTATGTAAAACACAAAAATACGTATTTTGAAAGATCAACTTCTTATTCGGTCGGAACGTCTTGCGGTTAACCGATTAGTAATTCTTATTCGATTCCCATCCCTACTTTAAAAAAACGAAAAGAAATATATATATTGTATACATGTACAAAAGAACTTGCATATAAGAATATGCAAAATATTCCTTTCTTTCATAACATGAATCAGGTATTCGCGGCAAAGACACTTGTTTTTGTAATAGATGTTTTAACCCATAATGATAATTTAATACTTTGGGATTATAAAATTTATTACTGAAAATAAATGCCTGTGATTCGATCCAGGTTACTTATACATGTTACTTAAGGATGCAGTTAATGTGTTTTGGTTATCAACTGGTTCCTTTCTTTTCCAAGATCCCCCTCCGTCTTATGACTCGGTATTCACTATAGCAAGTTCAAGCCATCGGAGGTCTAAAAATATAATCCCTATGAAGATGACAGAAATATGTGGGAAAAAGCTCATGATTGCTTTGAAATGTCAGGTAAGCTTTTAAATGAACTAGAGTATATACATTAGTGTACATGTACATGTACATATAGTCTTTTAAATGACAATAAAAAAAGTTGTAAGATTAATTTCTGTTTTCATTGTAAATCTCGAAATAACTTAAATTTTGAAATATGACACAATATTATCATTTAAAACACTGTGCCATTTATTATAAAATGTATGAGGTTCGTTCGAAAAGTTCACAAACTATTTCAATATTCATTTTAGAATTAGCATAACAATTTAAAAAAATATTTATTTCGTTTATGTGCAAACTTTCATTTCATATGTTTTCTTAAAAAAGAGCGCTATGCTTCATTATAATTAAAAAAAAAAAGGATTTGTCCTAACGGAGCGCACTTAACAAGATGCATTGTAGAATATCGTCAAAAGTTTACCTTCATGGAATCTTAAAAATACTCTCTCTCTCTCTCTCTCTCTCCCATGTACATGTATACTAACTCATGTAAATGAAAAAAAAATGTTTTTCCTGATGCTCAGTTTTGTCTATTTGAATATTTATCCCTGTACATGTACGAGGGGTTATCAAAAAGTTCGTGGACTGAGGCTATAAAATTAGTACTATATAGTCTGAGCTTACGAAATTTTTAAAGAACATAAAGCAACAACAAATAAACAAATATTGAAAATTTTAGCTTGATACGTTCATTATTTCCCAAATTATTACGAAATAAAAACGACATTATAGCATCACCCGGCGCCGTCGCCGTTTAGTTTTTTTACGTCCAACAACGTCATTGTTTTTCATGTCTGTTTTTTCTACCTCATTCACTTATTTTGATGAGATTCTCTGGAGCTGAGGAAGGACTTCAATCCGTCTTGTTTATATGACTATACAATGTCATGAACAGCGGCTTTCAATGCATATGATATTCCAAATGGATTAAGACAATGGAAGAGATTCTCACTTGATTCTGCCAGCATATTTTGCTTTTTGGAGTTCAAAATCTACAACACATGATCAACGTCATTTTTTGACGTGATTGGTTTTTCACACCTTGACTTCAAATCGAAATTAACTGTGCATTCCTCTTCTCTCTGAATCTATTTTAGCATTAAAAACAAGTTATATAGATGCATATTATTTCTCCGTAGCCAGTTTAAACATTTTCTAGGTGTGTACCAGTTTTTCTAGGGGCATAACTTTATAGAATGTTGAAAAAGGAAACCCCTACCCCCTTTTGACGTCATTTTCAAGGCAATATTTATTTGGATACTCCATATAATATTTACGATAATATTTCATAGAACTTCCAGAATAAGGTAAAAATTTATTATTTTATGGAACAATAGTGTCCCAACACATACATGTACCTGAATTAACGGGATATTTGGATGTCAAATGTTCATACCATAATAGTTTTTCTTAGCTACAATTACGTCGAAAAAAACGTCGTTTCGAGGTTGCGCCGCATGGACATACCATTGCTCACAAAAACATTACTAATTTATTAAAAAATAAAATTTGTAATCTGTGATTTATTCTATAGATAGAAAAGATAATGCTAACTAGTTATTTTAAAATTCATTCATGTACCTAAAGCGGTTTTAATTTTATGGCGCTAGTCCATGAACTTTTTGATAACCCCTCGTATAGTTTAAAATGATTTATTTCAGTTCTACAGCAGATTATATGGCTCATTATGTTGGCCTTTTCTATTTCCTATATTTTTTACGGTGAGTCAAAACGTTCATCTTTCAAGTCAACTTATCAAAATTTTTTTCGAGGAATCTCTTTTTCCTGTAATTTGTTTTTCCTTTTTTAGTTCTTTATATCATAACTGCATGAACTTTGCATGTGTTATTATGCAGAATAAGACTGCAAATATCAACGTACTATTTATTTTAGAGCGCATGGAACATAGAAATGGATACTAAGTTTTATGTACATGCACAACGGCAATCAAAATGGCTCAATTAAGGAGGCGTGTGGCTTTTATCAGTACTTAGCCCCACCCTTTTTTTTGCAAATATAGACATTATATAGGCATTAAAAGTTGTAGTTTACCTTTTTCTGTTGGTTTAGCCCCCCTTTCAATCCGACGTCCATGGCGTATGAAATAGAAAAAAAAAAATGAAAATTGAAAAGAAGCAGAAAAAAGGAAAGAAAAAAATTGGAATTTCAAGTTTATATAATGGTTTAATCATCTATTCATAATAAGTACATGTATGTAATGTAAGAAATAAGCAACAGTATTAAAAAGTTTTCTGCGAAATGAACTTTTAGTTGGTCTTCACAATAAATTTGATCACGTAATAACTTAAAGTTCATTTCCCAGTGAACTTTTTAAAATTGTTGTTTATTACTTATGTTTACATTTGAGACGAATAAATGTCGAGTAAAACTGCATTTATTACATAAACGGGTCGCCGTATTGCTATGTTGTGACGCTCTATGACCTAGAAGTTGTTTGGTCTGGAGAGTTGCCTCGCTCCAACATTTGAAAGTGTTAATTCATGATTAGCAGTCAAGGTCAGGAATTATCTGCATATGTGAAAGAACAATGATCGCTGCTGAAAATAATTTAACTACTTCATAAGTTCTTAAAACATTTAAAGTCGAAAGCGGTGGTATCGGTTGTTTTAGTTTACATAACTGCAAAGGAATTTTGGGTTAAAAAGGTAGGTGCGGTTTTAGGCTTAATATGGTATTCAAAATCTTATTCACCTGGAAAGAAGATTTATTGTACATCCTGTGATTGACAAATATCAATATTTCAATCATTTTATCTTTTTCATCGTTATTAACATGATTAACTTAGAAATATCCCCAAACAAGTTGCATTGTGACAGAAATATGTAGACAAAATATCACCTCGCTCTGTGATTCGGTCGCGCTATGACCTCTTACCGCCAAATAAAATTCACACAGAATTGAATATATATTCTCTTCATCTTAGAAAGATATTTGCAAATGTTAATATTAACTTATTTTTCAAATTACAAAGTTAAAGTTAAATTCTGTTTATTTGAAATTTCAATAATCCAATAGGACAAAAAAAAAAACACAAAAGGACTATATGCAGGATTTTGCATAATTTTGCACCAACAAAAGTCATATTTTCAAAATTTCTTGAAATGTGCTGTATTGTATATTGTATGGGAAATCTTAATCAACAAAACATATTATACAATGTAGTTCCAAAGCATGGTATTTACAAGAAAGAGGAAAAATGGACAAAATTTGCTCAATTTTTACTATGAAATTAATATAGAGGCCGGCCTGCTCCAGAGCAATATTTACATATTACATGTAATTAGTTTATTGATATTGATCATTCTACACACATTATCTTTTTTAGCTTGAGCAGACCTGTGCTTGGTGACTTTTACTCGAAATATCGACGTAATAAACACCTTTTTCTAAAGAAATCATTAACGTTATTTTCCTGTGGTCATATCAAACAAGTCTTCAGCTATCCTTCAGTTTTAGAACATAATTATAAATTTATCCGTCAAATTTTGATTAAGGGGGAAAATTATGCAAAATACCGCAAATTCATATAGTCCTTTCTTAATTAGATATTTTTCTTTCTTCAAAAAGGTATTAAATACAGCGGCCAGTGTTACTGGAGAAAGCTTAATAAAGATGGAGACAAGGAGGAAGAAGATCTTACAAAGTTTATACAAGCAGAGGGTGGGGTTAGTCTGTGTCACTATTTTATGGGTC
>NW_026941578.1:0-13565 GCF_032062105.1 Saccostrea cuccullata
GAATAAATGTAAAAGAGCATTGTTGACATTGAAAGGTATATCTGTATAGACATTACCTTGTATATCGATAAAGACATTACGTTATATAATCCATACAGACATTACGTTATTAAATCTCTACATACATTACGTTATATGAATTTAAAATAAAAATAATTCAGCAATTCTGTGCTGTGACACCTGATTTCTGTATGGCTGTCTAGGTCACAAGTAAGGTCTTTAGACACGTGACTTTTGATCTTCTCCGAGAATAGTGTACCTTGGAAAAAATAAAAATCAATTGAAATATGAACTGGAACTTCAAAAGTATATGAACTTAAATAAAATCATTGAGAAGCAGTACTGTTAAGGCTACATAAGAGGAGAGTGGGCACAGGACAGCATTTTAACGGGAAATACTTAGTGTGACTTCAGGGAAAAAATACAATACCCAGACACTACAAGGAAATAGAATAATTAGCAATTTAAATTGTACAAGACTAATGAAGTAGTATAATGAAGGATATGGAAATAACGAACAGTATTCAATCTCAACGTCCATTAAACAATATACAAAATAAGAGCAGAGCAAACACGGACCTCCGAAACATCAGAGGTGGGATCAGGTACCATAGAGGAGTGAGCATCCCCTGCCGACCGGTCACACCCGCCGTGTGCTCGTTGTCATAATCAGGAAATAAAGGAAAAAATCCGTGGTCAATTCAGTGTATAAATAATGGACTAACAATTGGTATGAAAAACGTCAGTCAGCATTTCATTCAATGATAAATTGTATTTGCTGACAAGGTCATTGTATCGACCATAGAATTTACGAAATGATGACTTTAAACGAGACTGTTGATAGTCTTGTTTCATCAACTTGCTTGTCAATAATTTACCTCGTTTAAGAAATTGTTCATACGTAGAGCATGCTCTTGCGTATCGAATCAACTGAGATATAAATACTCCGTATGCAGGTGATGAAGGTATATTGCTGCATAAGTAAGAAAAGTTGACGATAGAAAAGTTAAAGTCATCACGTTTATCATATAGCTTGGTTGTTAGATTACCATTAGTGTCTTTTTCAAGTAAAATATCCAAGTATGAAGCAGAAGTGTCGGACTCTGTGGTATCTTTTATCTCAAGCTCACCAGGATATATCGTGTCGACGTAGGAATGGAAATTATTATTATGAATGCACCAAATTTAATCACACAATTCATTTTTGTCTAAACAATTTTCTTAAAGCTTAAAGACTTACGACATATCAACTTTATACACAACCATTCCCTACGATAAATTAAAGTCCAGGCTTTTTATATCAATGTCAGCTCCATTTTAAATAAAAGCGGACTTACCAAGTTTACTTACCATAGCTTGTCATCGGTTATTTGCAAAATTATTTTGGTAAAATCATTCGGATTGTGTACACAAGTTGATATAATAAAAATGCTTTACTCTCTGATTGACATTATCTATGTTGTTTTGGACGACTGGTCTTTCAACACACTGTTGGAATTGGATTTCCCATGGGTACGAATTGCGCCTTGATATTAGCAGACGTATTTTTGTATTTTAATGTAGCAGAATTTGTCCAAAGTCTTGTGAGTAAAAAGAAGAAAACACTTGGTGTGACCTTCAAATCAACATTTAGATATATCGACTTAGTATTGTCAATTTACAATTATTGTAAATTCTATTGTCATGATTGTTATGTCGATTCGATTTATTCTGGTAAGCTTGAGATAAAAGATACCACAGAATCTGATACATTTGTTTCATATTTGGATATTTTACTTGAAAAAGATGTTACATATGTACTGGAAACGTAATGACTTTAAATTTACAATCATCAACTTCCCTTACTTATGCAGCAATATAGCTTTATCACCTGCATACGGAGTTCATATATGTCATTTGATTCGATACGCAAGAGCATGCTCTAGGTTTTAAACAATTTCTAAAACGAGGTAAATTAATGACAAACACGTTGATGAAGAAAGAATATCAACAATTTCTTTTAAAGTCATGAGGTTCTATGGTCGATACGATGACCTTGTCAGCAAAAACAATTTTTCATTGAGTCAAATGCTGTCTGACGTTTTTCATACTAATTTTTAGTCCATTATTTATACATGGGATTGACGACGGATGTTTCCGTTATCTCCCGATCATGAAAAGAAATCGAAGCGGGATTGACCGGTCTCCATGGCACCTGATCCCACCTCTGATGATTTGGGGGTTCATGTTTGCTCTGCTCCTGTTTGGTATTTTTTAAAGGAATTTTGATCTTGAATAATGTTCGTTATCTCCATATCTTTCATGTAAAATCTCAAAGAACTCTTAATCACACTGAGAAGCATTAAATAAAAAATGAATACATGAAAAGACTTTAATTTCAAGCTTTATTTAGATACTTTTTAAAGTAAAGAGTTATCCTTCCTGGCTGAGGATTGGATATCGATAAAGTAATTAATTGAAAAAAAAAATCCCTATTATTGCACTTGAATTTCTATTATTTAACTTGTATTTCTATTATTGCACTTGAATTTTGTATAAAAATGATTTTCTCAGATCTCAGATCTTCTTACCTTTATTTGTAATGAAGATCAACAAAACAAAGATGCACTTCCGATGCATTGTCAGTTGACCTAGAATAAATGTTTGTTAGAATTGAATTCAAATGATGCATCATAATCTGCTTTAATTTATAATTGATTTGAAAATTTGCAAAGTAGTAGATTTACAAATACTCATATCTTTATACATTATAATTCTGTTTTTCAGTTTCTGTAGAAAACTTTAGATGATTGTTACAAAGAAATTGCATTTAGTTTCTTAATGAATATGACCATTAGATGGCGTACTTAAAAGCATTTCCTTAAGGAGAATTTGACAACACAAATTTTCGCAGCTGAATAAAAAAGAAAAGAAAACAAAAATTATTTACTTAAAATTTGTATTCATAAAGTGTATTGTTTTCTTTACTGTTCAGCTTTATATTTACAGATTACGGTGCAGATATATATTTTAAAGCTAGAATACTTGAGGGAATTTGTAAGTACAGTTGTTTGGTATTTTCTTGAGAGAAGATCACGATTTAATCATCATATGTCAAATTTGAACAAATAATAAATGGAAGGTGAGCTTCAGAAGCCTTATTAATTACTTAAAGTATTCTAGATGCAGCTAGAACCATCTGAATAGCATTATATATTAAATATTCCGAAACCACATGAGTTCGAATTTCGGCCGCGACCTTAGTACTTCAGTTGATTAAACAGTAAAAATCGAACACAGATAATTGCGACTTCACTGATATGTAGCGAATTTACCTTGGATCCACACCTATGTAAAACTTATATGGATATAACCATTACGGTTATAGTGAGCTAATTTCATAGGTCCAAGTGACTTCGTTATAACCGACTATTACTGAAACAGATAGCCATTGTTCTTTTGCCACGTGCTTGGAACTTTGACGTGAAAGTAATGGGTCCTTAAAAAGACCTTAAAATAAAGACCTGGTGTCATGCAGGCATCGACACGGAAGATATACACTGCTGAACGACCCTGAGTGCCATGTAAAGGTATAATTATGGTCACAAATAGGATGTTAAACAGCATACAATCAATCCTCTTCGTTAGCCAAGGGTTTCTGATACGCTACTCTCCTCATAAACCCTTGGCATACGGAGAAATCAAAAGACGGGATTGTTTTCCGTCACGTGATCTCGAATCTATCAGATACGCACAGATTGCGTCATCGCCAGAAATAAAGACACGTGTAAAAAAATTAAATCGAAGTTTTTTTCAAGAATAATTAAGAAGCAATAATTCAGTTGTGTTTATTTATTATGTATAGAACAAATCTGAAGCTTCATTATAGATTCTTAATCACATATTTAGAAGATATTGGATGACACCATGGCTATTCATATAATTGAATGTTATCTTACGGATCGTTGTTTACTTGCGTTTTTCATTTCCGAGATTAAAGGCAAATTTCGTCATTTACAAAAACAATTGCTGATTGGTCGACCTGGGTGTACTGAAATCCAATCAGAACTCTGGAAAAAAATCCCTATTTCTATGAACACCGTAGGCCATGGGTTTATGAGAGTAGCGTATCAGAATCCCTTGGCTAGCGAAGATGACAATCAATCAAAAAATTACAATCCATTGTTTTCTTATTTTTACCCCAAATACATGTAGTCATATAATACAGAATGTACACGAGTAATAAAATTAAATGATGGATCTATATGAACTTCAAGTTGTTTTGTTTATCTTAAACTTGCAAACTCAATAGATAATTATTTAATTTTTTCTAAATTGTGATCCCACAGGCATTTTGTTTCATTTACATTAAAAGCCAATACACACAAATACATTATTTTGATATGTATCCTACCTGTATGCAGAGTTCCACAATCCAATAAAATATTATCAAATAGTTTTACGGAGCGGACTTTTCAGCACTTAACTATCATTAAAAAACCATAAAAAATAGATTCAATGACATTTTTTGGTATTTAGAGTGCAGTGCGATCATTTCTGAAATGAAGTAATATAAAACTACACATCACCTTTTGTAGGCGTCCAGGATCTCTCTGATCAAGCAGTGTTGAGGTTTTACTTTTATACATAAATATTGTAATGGATATCGAAAACACCTGTCATACAGTATTTTAAAAGAGTAAATATAATTGTTTACGTTACAGAGTAATAAGCTATAACTTTACTTGAATTCGATAATACTGTACGACGTGAAACATAATACTGTACGACGTGAAACATTTCTTTGTCAATGTATGGAAGTATCAGCATTAAAATGCGCATGTGTCGCATATCATATCATATATACAAAGAAACATGTCCAGTATTTCATTTCAATACACCTTTCAAAGAATTTCATTAACTGAAAATAACTGCAACAAATATACACAATCTAGTGACAAATGTTTAGCATTTATCGAACACCTAGGCCGGTGTAACGACGAAAAGTGACCCCCGTAGAATATTGACCGGGGGGTCATTTTTCTACGTAGAAAAATGACCCCCCGGTCAATATTCTACGACAAGTAGGGTCATTTTTCGACCGTAGAAAAACATTCCGATCCATTAATTCTACGACTTCACACAAGTTGAAAAATGACCCTCATAGAAATTTGACCCCCCTATATTTTATACAATGAAACCTTGTATATGTGTCTCCTGATTTTTTCATACTTTCAAATCCAAGAAGGGGGAAATTTTTTATGCAATCTTATCCTTTCCAACTTATATTCAATTGCATATCTTAAACGTACCATCACAACCAATGCATGTATCTGGTATGTGTATATTTTTATGCCCCCGTAAACGAAGTTTCGGGGGTATATAGTTTTTGTCGTGTCTGTCTGTCTGTCTCTCTGTTTGTCTGTTTGTCCGCAAAAACTTTAACCTTGCCTATAACTTTTGATTAAGTGGAGCTTTGACTTTCATATTTCATATGTGTATTCCTTGTGACAAGACCTTTCTTTGGGTACCACCAAATTTGACTTTTTGACATTGACCTTGGAGTTTGACCTACTTTTACATGAAAATTTCAAAATTTTACTTTGGACATATCTTTTGAACAGTAAACACCAGGACAATTATACTTCACATATGTAATGTTTGTTAAAAGACCTTTCACAGGACACCAACAACCTTGACCCTTTGACCTTGACCTTGTAGATTTCCGTATTTGTGAAAAAACTTTAACCTTGGCCATAACTTTTGAACGGTAAGAGATAGGGCTTTCATACTTCATATATTTAATTCCTGTGAGAAGACATTTTATTGGATATGAAGATCTTTGACCCTTTGACCTTGACCTTTAAGATTGACCTACTTTAAAAAAGAAAACTTTGACCATAACTTTTAAAGACTAAAGGTTAGTGCTTTCATACTTTAAATATTTGATCCTTATGACACGACCTTTCCTTTGATAACAATAACTTTGACCCTTTGACCTTGACCTTGGAGTTTGACGTAATTTTTAAGAAAAATTTCAAAATTTTACTTTGGCAATATCTTTTGAACAGTTATCACCAGGACATTTATACTTCACATATGTAATGTTTGTTAAAAGACCTTTCACTGGACACCAACAACCTTGACCCTTTGACCATGTCCATGTAGATTTCGTATTTGTGAAAAAACTTTAACCTTGGCCATAACTTTTGAACGGTAAGAGATAGGGCTTTCATACTTCATATATGTAATTCTTGTGAGAAGACCTTTCATTGGATATGAAGATCCTTGACCCTTTGACCTTGACTTTTGAGATTGACCTACTTAAAAAAGCAAACCTTGACCATAACTTTTAAAGACTCAGGGCTATTGCCCCCATACTTTACATATTTGATCCTTATGACAAGAACTTTCATTTGATAACAATAACTTTGACCTTGACCTTTGAGTTTGACATACTTTTCAAGAAATTGAACGTTGACCATAACTTCTGAACTGTTAGGGATAGGACTTTCATGCTCTACATAAGTTTTTTTTATGTGGCAAGACCTTTCATTTGATACTAATTACATTGTCCTTGACCTTGGAGATTTTTGTGCTCATTAAAAAACTTCAACATTAGCTTACTTTCAAATTTCACAATTGTTTTCCAGTGAGAATACCCTACTTTTTGTACGAATTAATTAAATTTGCATTAAAGAAAAGCTTAATCTTTGCTATGTTGCCGTACGGAGGCATCAGTGTTTTACAAACACATCATGTTTGCTTGCAGAATCCCAATGAATATTTATTCATCAAGAACATAATTTATGATTATATATTTTGTTTTTTTTTTTTTTCATTCAAAGGTTTTATTCCAAAAAAAGCATGATACGTTTCCAATAACTATAATCTTTGAAAATTCTTGCAAGAAAAAAAATAGCACAGAAGCAAGAAAAAGGGATATGGAGATACCGAACAGTATTCAATATCAAAGTCCATAAAACAATACAAAATAGGAGCAGAGCAAACACGGACCTCCAAACATCGATAGCAACATTTTTTAACTATATAAATTCAATTCCATTGGCTCTTACTTTTAAACTTAGTACATATACATCTGTATGCATTTATTCTGCTTTAAAATACATACTTTTTAACTACCTTATATATTACTATACTTTTTAGGTCACCTGAGTAAATTCAGGTGACCTATTGCTATCTGTTTTCGTCCGTCGTCGTCCGTCGTGCGTCGTGCGTCGTGTGTTAACATTTGAACATTTTCAGCTTCTTCTCTGCAATCATTGAACCAATTTCAGCCAAATTTGGCACAAAGCATCTATGGGTGAAGGGGAACAAAAATTGTGAATTTCATGATCCCTGCCCCCCTGGGGCCTGAGGGGTGGGGCCAAAACCACTAAAATTAATGCAATGTTTAAAAATCTTCTTCTTTACTCCTGGACATCAAGCAGTCAAACTATTTGCATGATTGTAATCAGCATTGAGTCCTCTACCAAAATTGTGAAATTCATGGCCCTGGGGTCAGGGGTTCTAGTGCTAGGGTGGGGCTAGATAAGTATACAGTGAAAATGCATTATTTCTTTGAAAATCTTCTCCTCTGCTCCTGGGTATTAGATAAACCAACTAAGTACATAGTTATGATAAGCAAGAGTGCCTTAACAAAAATTGTGAATTTTATGGTCCTAGGGTCAAGGGTTCTGGTGTTAAGACGGGGTTTTATTGATTATATAGCGAAAATTCATTAAATCTTTGAAAATTTTCTTCTCTGTCTCTGGGTATGAAGTAGATGAACTACCTATATAGTTACGATGAGCAAGGGCCGTAATCTTACAGAATTGTGAATTTTAAGGCCCCATAGTCAGGGGTTGGGTGGGGGGGGGGGGGGGCTCTGCTTATATACTGAATATGAATTTATTGTTTGAAATCTGCTCCTTTGTATTTATAAAACATTTATTTATTTTTTTGATAGGTAGTTTTAAGGGTGCCTTTTAAAATTTTGTGCAATGTTAGGACCTAGGGTCAGGGGTTTATGTCACCTTGTTAGGGGCACGACTGATTATTGCTGAATATTATTGATGATTACTTGGAGTGCATTTTTGTTCCCCTACCCTGCGTATGGGTATTCAGTTACCAAGCTAAGCAACTGTTAAGTGTATTGTTATGATAATCAATGGTGCCTCTTTCAAAATTGTGAATGCCATATAGCATCTGGCTTAAAACATGAATCAAATTCAATACACTGTTACTGGAAAGTTGTTGCATAATGCTCAGGTGACCTATAAGGCCCGTGGGCCTCTTGTTACTTTATATACAGGATATACAATACACATCAAGAAGTTCTTATGATGATATTACAAATTTCTCCAAAACTGGCGAAAATTTACACCTGAGTGAAAAATAGTTCAACCTTCAGAAATATCTATAAATTAAAATAAGAACTTAAAAATCTCTTTTAAACACTTTCTAGCCCACAGATACGTAACCAATGGTTGCTGTTACATCAACTTTCTTCTTGGATTTTATAGACACTGGTAACCTTTGCAAATTAATGAACTCTTAGTTGTCATGCCCTTACTTCAAAATAAATTTCTAGCACATACCGTCCAAAAGTTAATGTTAAAGTAAAAGTGTGGAATTGTTGATTTTTTCCACAATGGATTAAATGTATCAGGTCCATGTTAACGCCGCGTATTCAAAGATTGAGGGGGTAATATGAAAACCCTCATTCATTCTGTGTTCAATAATCCAGAAGTGAAAAAAAATAGATAGATTATATGATCAGTTCGTACTGGTCCTTGTGGACAAAGCAGGTAACAACATTGTCTTCGTTTGTAAGTCTCATTAATTGTATTTTAGAAGAACTTTTAAAATTTAATTCTACAAGTGATAATCCTACTTATACTCATACTTCCCTTTCTAAGGAAGAAATTCTTCAAAATTTTAGGTCATTTTTAAATATTTTTAATATTACACAGAGCAGAAATAAATTTGAATAACCCCATATATATTGGATTCCAAACAAAGACACATTGCGGGTTCCAGTAAATGTTCATTCAAATCTCTTTTGTACTCCGCACTAAAGTATTGACAGTAGAGAAGGAAAAACTCTTAGTGTACTGCGCAACAATATATTCAAAAAATGGGGTAAACCAGGATTTTTGATTTCAATGACAGCTGCTTTTTTAATAAAACGGAACTTTTAAATTTACAATGGTCATTGGTCATTTGCAAAATTATTTTGTTAAAACACATTGCACACACAAGTACTCTGAAGTTGACGTGAAAGAGATGCTTGAGTTACTGATCGACAATATCTGTTTTTTTTTTTTTGTTTTTTTTTTGAAGACCAGATATTCCGAAAATAAATTGGAATTCCCATGGGTACCAATTGAGCTCCGTTATAAGTAAATCTATTTTTATATTCACTTGAAACAGTGACTTGTGCCAAGTCTAATGCGTGAAAAGAAGAAAATACTTGCTGTGGCCTTCAACTCAACATTTAGATATATATATATCGACGACGTATTGTCAATTAACAATGGTAATTTTCATTCCTATGTCGATACGATATATCCTTGTCAGCTAGCTTGAGATGAAAGATGCCACAGAGTCTGACACATCTGTCTCACCCATGGATATTTTACTTGAAAAAAATTTACTTGAAAAAAAAAACGTTAATGGTAATCTAACAACTAGGCTTAATGATAAATGTGATGACAAACTTTTCTATCGTCAAATTTCCTGGTTATGCAGCGATTTACCTTCATCACCTGCAAACGGAGTGTATATATCTCGGTTGATTCTATACGCAAGAGCATGCTCTACATATGAACAATTTCTATAACGAAGTAAATTATTGACAAGCAAGTAAATGAAATAAAAAAACAAGAATATCGGCAGTCTCATTTGAAGTCAACATTTCGTTAATTCTATGGTTGACACAATGACATTGTCAGCAAATGCAATTTATCAAAATTGAAACAAATGCTGACTAATGTTTTTCGTGCTTTTTGTTTGTCCGTTATTTGTGCGTCGAGTTTGCGGAGGATTTTCCTGTTATTTCCCAGTCGTGACAAGGAGAACATGGCAGATGTGACCGGTCAGCAGGGGATGCACATTCCTCTATGGCACCTGATTCCATCTCTGATGTTTTGGAGGTTTGTGTTTGCTCTGCTCCTTTATATTTTGTATTGTTGTATGAACTTTGATATTTAATACTGTTGGTTAATATATCCATATTCTCCTTGTGTAAAAGTGTGTCAAACTCCAAGGTCAATATTAAAAGGTCAAAATTGATTGTACACAAAAAGGTTTGTCACAAAAATACACTTGTGAAATATGAAAGCCGTAGTCTTACCCAGTCATGGGCAAGGTTCAAGTTTTGCGGAAAAATATACAAACAGACAAGCGGACAGGTAAAATGCTATATATCCCAGAAACTTCGTTTACAGGGGCAAAACCCCAGAAATAATTTCGTTTACGGGGGCATAAGTATATCATGTAAAGTAACAACTTTTTCATCATCTAAATTTTTTTTCTATTGGTAAAAAACTCCTGAAATCACAATATGTATTTAGATGTACATGATAGAACGGGGAAAACGATACTACATGTGTTTTTTTTTTGAAAGATGGGAACTTATTATTATTTTTTTAGTTAATCATGTTTTATGCTACAATCCCTATTTTGTTAACACTAGCAAACGACAAAAGACATTTTACAGGTTTTGAACTAACCACTATTTGTTTTCCTTGTATCATACATAAAGGTCAGAGGCAATTTAATTTAGTACTTATTTTTACAAATTAAATTATCCCTATTTTTTTAAAAAGAAGTTTGAAACTTCATTCATAGAAATTCAAATATTTTTATGCGATTTTTCTATGTTGGAACACTTTTTCGTGCCCGTTTTAAAAATATGGATAAAAAACTTTAAACTTTTGAAAAATTATGTATCCACGGTAAAATCAAAAAGATTCATTATTGATCATGATTAATTACGGAAACTTTTCTTTCTGACACCATACTGTCATCTAGAAATGACCCATACTACCCATAGTCCTCTGCTTCTCCGCACACAGAGATTTGAGATTTGGTTTGGTACAAACGAACTCTGGCGGAAGTTTGGAAATAACCCTTTTTTAGAATTAAAATGGCACTGTGGAAACTTATTTACTGGTATAAAATTTAATAAAAGTTTTTATGAATTCTAGTATCTTTGCTCTTATAGCCTTTGGGTTAGAACATTTTGATACCGTTTTCCTCTAGTGGAGATAAACAGTTTGTATCATTAATGCAAGGTATTTTATCGCTTTGATTTCGTTATCTTAGCTTAAAAGCTTTCAGAAATTAACACTTTAAAGCATAAGTCAGCTTGATATTACCCGCTTGCATATGCCTAATAAGAATATTCCTTCTAAAATGAATTATTTTGGCATAAAAAATGACAGGAGGTCATTATTCTACGGGATCAATTTTCTACGATGCACACGGAGAAATATGACCCCAAGGCCATGATTTCTAAAGAAAAAGGGGTCATTTTTCTACGTAGAATATTGACCAGGGGGTCAAATTCCTACATAGAAAAATTTCCCCCGGTCAATATTCTACGGGGGTCACTTTTCGTCGTTACACCGGGACTAAAATGCAAATTTGTTTGTTTGCTGTTGCCTTTGGCATATTGAAAATACATCCGTCCCAAACGTTTTAAGCCATTCCGGTCATTATTGTATTATCAAACACCAAACAATAACCATCAAATTTGAAAGTGACCAAGCATCTTATCGATCCCTCTCTGGCCATTTTTTTGGCACTGATTGACTAACTGTATATAAATAATGTTTAACGTTCCTCACGATTTTTTTTCTTTTTCACTTATATAGAGACGCCACGACTTGCCGGTGAAGAGCTGCAAATATTGTCGTAAACTTGGCACTTAGGGCCTATGAGCATTGAGAGATCTTTTCCATACTATCACCTACTGCAACACGGGACCTCGGTTTTACGGTCTCACCCGAAGAACCACACTCCATATCTCACAATGGAATTTGAACCCACGTCGTTAGGATCGACTCTAGATAATTATTACAAATTGACATAAAAAACTTAGATCAAATCAAATTAAAGTAGTGTGACTGGGGTTGAGGACAACAGTTGATCTTTCAGATCAGTATTTTCACAAGCTTCCACAACGGTCGACAGATCAACTGTTTTTCGAGACACCTGTTAACAAATGCTGTATACTCATACAGTAAACAATTAAATCAAAATCAGTCATATTATATATGGAAGGTTTTACCAAAATTAAAAAAAAGATGAAGAGATAAAACGTAGTTAAATGTATTTAATGCAATTCATAACCTTAAAGGACGGTATATTGAAACAAAGTTAAACACGTTCATTTCAAAATCGATAAGTCTAAATGGAATAGAAATAACGACGTTGTTAATTTGTATAATGACAATCTTATTCATTTGAATAAAATATTTACATTTTCAATTTACACTGCTATTTTTTCAAATGAAAGTAATATATGAAAATACACGTAGCAGCATCTACGAGGGTCGTTCAATAAGTAATGCAATACACAGTATATCATAATAAATGTTGAGGCATTTAATTTTTTTTTCATATTGGCAAAGTTCTATAATTTAAGATCTCTTAAACACAAAAAATCTAACGAATTTTGATACTGTCATCGCGAAGAAATCCATGTTTGAAGTAGGCATGGTCAATACACTGAGCTGAAAACTGTTTAAAATGATCTCTGCCAGGAAAATGAAAATAACAGAGATTTGTAAATTGCACTTTTTATATAAATCGCCGCAAACCTCATATTTAAGATATGATTTTTGCATGTAGAAGAAATTTATCTGGAACGCTGTATACTTTTCGGATGGATTCAATAATTCAGAAGAAAAACACAAGAATTCAATAGTAGCAGTCAATTTGGTCAAATGAAATTTGAGGGGATACCTAAAAATATGGACTTTATGTGCCACATGAATTTAGAAAATGCCATATTTACATGGAAAGACATTGTTAAGATGATAAACATTTAATCGTCACAGAAGTTTGTAGAATTCTGACATAAGAAAGAAATATAACAATATTTCAATGAGATAGGTGCCCCATTTTCTCTCAAATGCCCAAGAGAGAACATTAATTAAATGTACCAACGGTCTATTTAAAAACAATGTCTAAACAACATAAAAGATTTGATACCCCAGCTTAATGTATGACGAAACATGGGTGCCCTCTTTTTTTATCTGTAAAATACGATTAATGATAAAAATATAGAATCAAAGAAAAGGGTGTCATTTAATTATCATAAAGAGAAGCAATGGCGCCAAACATGTTTTATTTGTTTTCGTGTAATCACAGAGGTCCATAAAACATGTAAATACATCCAAATGAAGGACTAGCAATAGTAAGTTTTATCTTCAAATTGCACAAAGGAAATTTGAACAAATTTCCTGCAAAGGAAGTCCAAAATTCCGCGACCATGGTATTTTTCTTGTGCCTGACAACGCAGCTGCATATACGCTTAGGAAAGTAAAGAAGATTTTGAAGAAAAGAAAGTGTGC
>NW_026941579.1:0-13235 GCF_032062105.1 Saccostrea cuccullata
TTGGTCATGACTCAAAAAGGTTTCTCCTTAAATACTTTTTTTTGTTATTCAAGAAAGGTTGAACAGAGTCTGAGATGTGTTTGCACAATTTAGTTTTTTTTTTTTTGCACTTAGGTATTCATATATTTTAATATTAGATATTTTGAAATATACAGGTGTATATCCTTATTGCTAAGAACAAATTAGTTAGGTGTTACAATAAAAGAGCTATATCACAGAAATTGACAAAGATATGGGTTCAAAACCAAAGGTTTTCAGTCTTGTCTGAATTTACCAGCAAATATTAAATATATAATAAATTTGGAATGAATAAAAAACAATAAGAAAAAACCCAATAAAATACGGACACCAGGATTAATATCCAATAAGATTTGAACAGTAACTACCCAAATAATGCTCTCTCGTGTGTACACTTTCTTTGTATCCAATAAGCAGTATCCAATAGGACTTGGACTTGATGTACCCAATATATAACCAAATGTGTGTCCGTCCGTCTGTCTGTCTGTAAACAATAATTCAAAATGCTACTCCTCCTACAGTTTTGGTCTGATTTCAATATAACTTGGCACACAAGTAGACTACACTAAGATACATAATTCTGTGTATTGGTTTTTGATTTCGATGAACAGTGTTGCCGTGGTTACTAAAAATAGAAATTTCTGTCAAATTCTTTCAAAATGCTACTCCTCCTACAGTTTTAGTCTGATTTCAATATAACTTGGCACACAAGTAGACTACACTAAGATACATAATTCTATGTATCGGTTTTTGATTTCGATGAACGGTGTTGCCGTGGTTACTAAAAATAGAAATTTCTGTGAAATTCTTTCAAAATGCTACTCCTCCTACAGTTTTGGTCTGATTTCAATATATCTTGGCACACAAGTAGACTACACTAAGATACATAATTCTCTATATCGGTTTTTGATTTCAATGAACGGTGTTGCCATGGTTACTAAAAATAGAAATTTCTGTCAAATTCTTTAAAAATGCTACTCCTCCTACAGTTTTGGTCTGATTTCAATATAGCTTGGCACACAAGTAGACTACACTAAGATACATAATTCTGTGTATCGGTTTTTGATTTCGATGAACGGTGTTGCTGTTGTTACTAAAAATAGAAATTTCTGTCAAATGCTTTCAAAATGCTACACCTACTACAGTTTTGGTCTTATTGGCACACAAGTAGACTACACTAAGGTACATAATTCTGTTTGTCATTTTTTCACTTCAATGAATGGTGTTGCCATGGTTACTAAAAATAGAAATTTCTGTTAAATACTCTCAAAATGCTACTCCAAATACAGTTTTAGTCTAATTATAATATAATGTGGCATGCAAGTAGACTACACTAAGAACATAAAGAGACTTAATCAAGAATCATTATTCTATTTATTGCTGGTGAAAAGTTTCAATTTCCAACTGCCTAAGTACTTTTCTCTTCCTTTGCTATAAGTACAAACCAGTAGAGCTTCAGTCTCGACAGAGACTTCTGGTTTTCTTTCAGAGTACATATGATTTCTATGTTTTTTGCAGAGAAAAAAGCAAATTCTTACAGATTTAGAAGAACGGAAGACTTATTTGTTGCCATGGCAACAAGATTCTAGTTATGTTCCCCAAACGAAGTTTGGGAACATATTGTTTTTACTCTGTTTCTTATTAAGGTCTTCCGTCTCCAACGGAAGACCTTATTGTTTTCGTTCGGTTTCTTTTTCCCTATTATTATTTTTCTTACCGATTTTGTGCACGCGATTTCTCGGAAACGGGGCTCGCCCGATTTTCACCAAACTTTCAGATCTGTTAGATATTCATCTGAACCTTGTCGGAAATTTTCGTCGTTGATGACGTCGCTTCCGGTCGTGAAATATGGACGATTTTCTGATTTTTAGAGGGTAGGCTTGTCCTGAGATCTCCTCCTAAACGACTTAAGATATTGAGTTGAGATTTTCATTGAAGGTAGAGGAAGGATAGTAGTTGTGACATTTTGCATATAGACCTTTCCAGGTAAAAAGGCATCGACGCTCGCCTGGGCTCGAAAAATAGACTAATACGCATCTCGCAAAAATTGATACGTTTTCTTTTATATCTTTTTACTGGTTATTATTTTGTTAAGACGTATATAATAAAAGATGTGCAATATAGTAAGACCTTTCATTTGATATCAAAAAAATTGGGTTAGCCCTTCAAATTAGGGGCTTAGAGGGGCCAAAAGTCTCTCATTTTTAACTCTTAAATGATCAATATTTTATGATACATTACTGTGGCAAAGATATTCATCTTAGTGATTTGCAACAATATCTAATAAAAATTTGATCAAACGTTACGTAATAAGGGGTCATGCGGGGTCAGAATGCGAAATCTTTGACGCTTTATATCTCGAAAAGCGTGAATATTTTGATAAGCAATCCTGATATTGATCCTACATTTTTTTGTGTTTCTAAACATATTTTGAAGAATTCTTGTGCCTTTTGACATTTTTATCCTATCAGTGGAATTATCCCAACACAGGTCTTACTCCATCAAATATCGGACGGAAGACCTACTCGTTGCTCGCAACGAGATCGTTTCTAGTTATTATTATTATTAAGGTCTTCCGTCTTCACGGAAGACCTTATAGTGATTCTACTGTTTCTTATTATTAAGGTCTTCCGTCTTCACGGAAGACCTTATAGTGATTCTATTGTTTCTTATTATTAAGGTCTTACGTCTTCAGCGGAAGACCTTCTTGTTATTCTTAGGTTTCTTTTTCACTTTTATTATTATTATTCTTTTTTTTCTTACCGATTTTGTGCACGCGATTTCTCGAAAACGGCTCGATGGATTTCCATGAAACTTTCAGGACTTATGTAACATCACTTGAACCTTATGCGTTTTTTTCTGTTTTGATGACGTCACTTCCGGTCCGGAGTTATCAGCACAAAATTGATTTTTTAAGGGTCAGTTTGTCCGCACGATTTCTCCTAAACGACTTTAGATAGACACGTGATACTTTCAGGTCTAGTAGACCTATGTCTGTAGATTTGTGGAATGTATTTTATTTTTACCGGAAGTGCTGCACGTCGGCGCTCGGTAATAGGCCTATCGCGAATTTCAAAATTTTTAGCACTTTTTCTACGATATCTTTTTACCTGGAAATATTTTGTAAAAACATATAGAACAAAAGAAGTGTAGAATTTTAAGTTCTTCCAAATGATATCTCGGAAAAAGGGCTGGCCCCTAAAATTAGGGGTCTACAGGGGCCGAAAGTTTTTCCTTTATATCTCAAAAAGTATTGAAAATTTGTAATACATCCATGAAGCAAAGTCGTTCAAAATGTCAAGCTTAATCTAATGGAGTCGTCAAAATACGTCCGTCGACGTCATTTCCGGCCAAACCGGAAGTAGTCGAAAAACGCGTATTTTTACCGTTCTTGAAAAGTTTTTGGGTAACATCTGTCACTGGGAGCATAAAAATTAATTTTATGTCCGTCGTCAACACTTCCGGTCACACGGGAAGTAGCATAAACTTCCGGTCAAACAGGACGGAAGACCTACTCGTTGCTTTGCAACGAGCTTTGCTCTAGTTATTATTCTTTTTTTTTAGACAAAATTTTGTGCACGCGATTTCTCGAATACTATTCAGTGGATTTCAATGAATTTTTCAGGAATTATAGGTCATTATGAATTTTATATAAAATTCCGTTTTTTGGAAAATTCGGTTCCAGTGCCAAGTTATGGACAATTTCCGGATTTTAAAATGCAATTTTGTCCTTGAAGGATCTCGAGAACGGCTCAAGATATGAACTGGAGACGTGTCGGAGATGATAGACCATGACTAATAGATTTGCGATTTTGCCTTCGTTTGCGTCGTCAGTACTTCCGGTCACTACAGGAAGCGAATTTAAAATGTGCATTTTTTCAACTTTTTTGTTTTTCAATATTTTTCTTTGATATAAATAAGTTTGGTAAAGACCTCAGTGAAAAAGAATAATATATAATTTATTTTAAAATCGATCAATCCACACACTAGATATTCGCGTTTTAAATTTTGAAGCGGGTCCAAAATGGCGGCTGTCTTTGTGGGTTCCGCCATTTAGCAAAACATGATTTATGGAGTCAGCCGGGCGTTTGGTTGAATGAAAGTTATACATGTACCATGGAGATCAGTAAATTATGAAGGATTTTTAGGACTGCCACGTCGCAATTACGTTGCAATTCTGTTTAGAATTAGAGTTTTAATCCTAAGTTTCCTCAAACGTCTACGTGTTTGCTTTTATCTCAAAGTAGAATACAACATGACTACAAGTGAATATACAATAATGACAACGTTTTGTTTTTACAGAACGGAAAAACCTATCCTAAACCATGGTTATAAGTAATAGCTTTTCAAGATACGTTTTTCTTTTTAGAATCGGACGGAAGACCTCTCGTTGCTAGCAACGAGGTCGTATCTAGTTATTCTTATTATTATTCTTTTTTTTGACAAAATTTTGTACAGGCGATTTCTCGAAAACTATTCAGCGGTTTTTCATGAAACTTTCATAAAATATGTCTCATTATATAAAGTTGTTACATCCGTAGAAAAATTTCGAAAATACGCTTCCGGTGCCAAGTTATGGACAATTTCCTGATTTTAAAATGCAATTTTGTCGCCCCTTTTTATCGAAAATGGCTCAAGATAAGACCTGGAGACTAATTGGAGACGATAGTTTGTCACTTTGTGGTTTGCGGAATCACCTTCTTGTGCGTCGTCAGTACTTCCGGTTGTTACGAGATGCAAATTTAAAATAATCGTATTTTCAAACTTTTTTGTTTTAAAGTATTCTTCATTTATTTTTGGTATATTCATAGAAGTCTTCTTTGTAATGCTTACTATATAATTTGTTTGAATGTTGATAAATCTAAACTCTAGATATTAGCATTCAAAAATCTGAAGCGGGTCCAAAATGGCGGCTGTCTCTGTCAACGCCGACATTTCGCAATAGAGGTTTACGGAGGCAGCCAAGCGTTTGCTTGAACGAAAGTAACATAAGGATAAATGAAATGTAAAGGAATACTTAGATTGTCACGTCGTAGTTTCGTTGCAGTTCTGTGTCAAACTAACGTCTTCTATAATTGGTAAAAGACTAAAATGTAAAAAGGTAAAATGTGCAAAGGAAATATCTTTTGTGCACCATGGAAAAACAGATCTTTAATCATGCTTATAAGTAATGCTTTCTCAAAAAAGAATATCAATTAATATTTTAATTATAAATCTTAACCACTGTTTTTCCTATGCACAATTGTGTCATATTAAACTAATAAATAAGACAAAAATAAGATTTTCTTTTAAAAGATCGCTTCATGGAGTTTATTTTAGCATTATTGGCTCAGAGTTATTGAGCAAGAATGATATCTGATTTCATGACCGTTGTAGGACGAGCCATGTTTTTCGGCGAAACATTTCATCCTTTGTCGACTTACTAATCGGGATAGTTCACTTTGGGGATACAAAGGAAATTGAACAGAGTTAAGAATTCGTAACTGTTTCGCCGCTTTAGTGTTAAATGCATTTATTCAATATTGAATTTGTAAAATGTGTTAAATATACTTTCTAAACCTTGAATAGACTATAAGAACGTTCTTTTTTTTAACTTCATTAAAGCTATCACACCTATTTAATAGAACATTCCAAAGAAAAGGCGCAAAGATTAACTCGTGGGTTTGTCGCTGAATTTTGAATAGTGACCTGCCTTTCATAATTTTAAGACAGCAGCACTGTTTTGTACATAAATACAAGTAGATTTAGAGTAGAGGTCGCGATAGCGGAGTATTAAGTGCGACGGAGTTTCATGCTGGCGTCTTGTGTTCAATCCCCCTTGTGTGCAAATCTTTTACAATTTTTCTGTTGCTCGCAACGAGTTTCATGTCTAGTTATTATTATTTTTCTTACCGATTTTGTGCACGCGATTTCTCGGAAACGGCTGGACCGATTCTCACCAAATTTTCAGATCTGATAGATATTTATCTGAACCTTGTCGGAAATTTTTCGTAAGTACGTCGTCACTTCCGGTCGTGAGATATGGACGATTTTCTGATTTTTAGAGGGTCAGCTTGTCCTGAGATCTCCTCCTAAACGACTGAAGATATCGACTTGAGATTTTCAGTGAAGGTAGAGGAAGGATTGTAGATGTGACATTTTGCATATAGAGCTTTCCACGTAAAAAGGCATCGACGCTCGCCTGGGATCGAAAAATAGCCCCATACTCATCCCGCAAAAATTGTCACGTTTTCTTTTATATCTTTTTATCTGTTAATATTTTGTTAAAACATATATAATAAAAAATGTGCAATATAGGAAGACCTTTCATTTGATATCAAGTAAACGGGGTTAGTCCTTCAAATTAGGGGCATAGAGGGGCCAAAAGTCTCTCGTCTTTAACTTTTTTGTTTTTCAATATTTTCAAATTATATTAGTATAGTTGATAGAAACATTTCTTATTAGGCTGAATATATAATTCGTTTGTAAATTTATAAATTCAAACTTGAGATATTAACATTCAAAAATCTGAAGCGGGAACGAAATGGCGGCGGTCTCTGTCAATTCCGACATTTCGCAATAGCGGTTAACAGAGGCAGCCGAGCGTTTGCTTGAACGAAAGTAACATAAGGAGCAATGAAATGTGTAGGGATACTTGGATTGTCACGTCGTAGGTTTGTTGCAATTCTATGGAACGCCATCACTGCCTTATAGCATACAACTATGCATTTATTACGTCAATTTATCATTACGTGATGTGAACATATCTTTATGTTATGTCCATTTTTTATGGGATGATGAAAATATATCTTAACATCATGTCAATGCTGCATTACATGAAGTAAATACATCCTTTCATTATGTCAGCACTTCATAACTTGAAGTAAAAAATTCATTATGTGAAGTGATAATGTGTTTACATTGTGTTAAAACTTTATTACGTGAAATGAATGTTTATTTACATCATTTCATTTCTTTAATATGTGAGGTCAAAATTGCATTACGTCAAGTAAATTGTGTTTTATAATTAAACTTATCGTTACACGAAGTCAGAAGCCCATTCCTTTTTGAGAGTGTATATTTCTATTATATCAAAGTATTATTACGTGATATGGATTTATCTTTATTTTACGGCGAGGGCATCATGATGTGAGGTGAACACATCTTACCTTTATGTCAGTGCTTTATTACGTGGTGTAAAAAGTGTATAACATAATGTGAACATATCTTTATATTATATCAACACTTTATTACATTATGTCAAAACTCCATACCGTGATGTGGATATATTATAACGTTATGCCAACTCTTTCTTATGTGATTTAAAAATATCTTTATATTGTGTTAACTCTTTATCATGTGGATTCCAAGTTCATTACCTGATGCAAAAATACATTTACATTATCTCAAAGCTGTATATCTAGTATATAATAAATGTTGACGACCGTGTTTTAATGACTGGTAAGAAGGGGGCGGGGGGGGGTCGTGATTGATTAGGACAAATTACAGGCACATAATATCAACCTTCTTGTTAAAATATAGTCCACTAAGGGTAATATAATATATCTGGGAAAAAATAGGATTGATTGAAGTTGGACCACTCTCCACGAAATAGGATTTTCGGGCTTGGACATTTTTTTTCTTGGCTTGTCTAGTTTTTTTCGGATAAATGATTTTTTTTACTGGCTGACCTCCTCTTTCAAAAAAATGATGCTACGTCACTGGAGTTAGTATTTTTTTTAATCATTCCAGGGCCAGAATTCTATTACAAAAATCTACCAGTCGCTCATCTAAATCAATTGAATATGCCTTAGTAAGCATGCATGGGCACATATCAGTGGCAGATATGGGAATCTTGAACAAGGAAGGGGGACGGTATATGGTTGGAGACCAAGGGCGGAAAGCGGAGAAGCTCTCAGGCTTTATAGTTTTATAGAAAAAAAGTTTTCAACTTAATTCAGCTAAACTTAATGTGAAACTAATGCAATGTCCTAAAAAGTTTAAGACTTTTATAAAAAAAAAAAAAAAACAATTCAAAATAAAAAGAAAAAAATGATTGCTGCACGACTCATAATATTTGACTTATTTAATTATCAGATTAAAGTAAACACCATTGAATTTCGACGTGACTTTAATTCACAGTCGCAGTGTTAAGGCTTTGCATGTTTCAAGATTGTCAATCATTTGTCGCTTAAAGTTTTCATTTAAAGATGTCATTCCGAAATCGCTGAGAATCTCTTCTACGACAGTTTTCTCTCCCGCCATTTTAGTGCTTGCGGAACGCGGAAAATACGTTATGCTCATATAAAGGCCGAGGATACCCGCGTTCGCATAACGTAATAGTGAATCGACATAATGTAGAAGAGTGCGCACAGCAGGGCATGAGCTTTTCACATCAGTTAATAAAAACTAAGATTGTCATGAAAAGTAAACATAACGAAATGCAAGTTGACGAAATAAAATTGTAGTATGTGTAAATGTCATAAAGAGTTGATATAATGTAAAGGAAAGTTAACACGATGCAATAGTAGTGTGGGTTAATGTCATAAAGAGTTGACATAATGTAATGGAAGGTTGGCACAATGCAATAGTAGGGTGGGTTAATGTCATAAAGAGTTGACATAATGTAATGGAAGGTTGACACAATGCAATAGTAGTGTGGGTTAATGTCATTAAGAGTTGACATAATGTAATGGAAGGTTGGCACAATGCAATAGTAGGGTGGGTTAATGTCATAAAAAGTTGACATAATATAATGGAAGGTTGACATAATGCAATAGTATTGTGTGTTTATATCATAAAGAGTTGACATGATGTAATGAAAGATTGACACAATGCAATAGTAGTGTGAACTAATGTCATAAAGAGTTGACATAATATAATGGAAGGTTGACATAATGCAATAGTATTGTGGGTTTATATCATAAAGAGTTGACATAATGTAATGAAAGGTTGACACAATACAATAGTAGTGTGAGTAAATATCATAAAGAGTTGACATAATGTAATGGAAGGTTGACACAATGCAATAGCAGTGTGAGTAAATATCATAAAGTGGTGACATAATGTAATGGAAGGATGACGCAATGCAATTGTTGTGTTCTGCTATAAGGCAGTGACGGTGTTCCATACAATTCTGTGTCAAACTACATTCATAATCCAAGGTTTTCTTACAAGTCTTCTTTAATTGGTTTTGGTTGTTTCTCAAAGTAGAAAAAAGAAAAGAATTAATGTGCAAATTAAGTATGCATTGATGATATTATCTAAACCAAAATGATTTAATCAAAAGAGAAAAGGCATGATTCCATGATGTTTTATCAAAGATCATAGTCAAAGTCATATCTCATCTTATCGAAAATTCGGACGGAAGACCTACTCGTTGCTCGCAACGAGATCGCATCTAGTTATGTTCCCCAAACGAAGTTGGGGAACATATTGTTTTTACTCTGTTTCTTACTATTATTCTTTTTTCTTCTTATTTCTTCTCCGGATTTTTTTGTCCGCGAGTGTTCTCAGAAACTGTTCACCCAACTGAGCTAAAACCTTTTTAGAATTAATAGGTGTGTAGTGTAGGTGTGCGGAACGAAGGTCATTTTGCGCGCATACGCCTGCACGTGCGTGCGCGTGAAGTGAGTGAAATGACTGATATACTTAATATAGTTATAACTTTAACATTTTTTGATGGAATGATTTGAAACTCATTATAAAGATATATTAATAGTGTAGATAATGTGACACTGTCAAATTAGCACGAACTCACGCGCATGCACGTGCGCTTCGCTCTGATTGGCTGAAACAAAAATCTCAATATCTTTTCTGTTTTTCGAGGAAATGCTTTGAAATTTAAAACATAGGCATACTTTCGAAGGCCCTATAATATGATATATAATAATTGTCATGAAAGCACGTGCATGCACGTGCGCTGCAATCTGATTGGCTTAAACTTTAAATTCTATAACTCCCTTGTTTTTCAACCAAACAGCATGGGATTTAGATCATAGACAGACATTATGGACTCCCAGAAGAAGATATTGTCATCATGAACATGCTTGCACGTGCATGAACGTGCGCTTCGCTCTGATTGGCTGAAACAATATTCTCAATATCTTTTTTGTTTTTTGACGAAATGCTTTGAAATTTAAAACATAGGCATGCTTTAGGATATCCTACACTATGATATATAATAATTTTCATAAAATCACGCGCATGCACGTGCGCTGCAATCTGATTGCCTTAAATTTTTAATGGCTATAACTCCCTTGGTTTTCAACCAAACAGGACAGGATTCAGAACATAGATAGACATAATAGACTCCTACAAAAGGGTATGATCATCATGCACCTGCATACACGTGCGTGCACGTGAAATGAGTAAAATTACAAATACACTAGATTAAACATTTTTTTGGATTAAATGCTGTAATATTTAATATATTAAAATATATAAATCATGTAGACAAAATGATATGGTCATTACCACATGCATTCAAATGCGCATGCGTGCAATGCTGAAGCTGAATACTTTTGGATTTAACTTTGTTAAAGTCTAAAATGTATCGCGTATGTCTTATTTAATGTAACTTTCTGAGAAAATGGAACAAAAGGGAGGTGGGGAGCGTTTGGGGAACATCTGTAACGGTTCCCGTTACAATTAGCCCTAGTTATGTTCCCCAAACGAAGTTTGGGAACATATTGTTTTTACTTTTTCTGAATTTTTTCTTTGTTCTCCGGTACTTTTTTGTCCGCGAGTGTTCTCGTAAACTACTCATCCGATCTAGGTGAAACCTTTTTAGGATCACTAAGTATGTTATGTAGATGTGCGGAACGAAGGTCATTTTGCGCGCACGTGCGTGCGTGTGCGCACACGTGTAACACGTGAAATGACCAATATAATAGATATAGCCGTAACTTTTTAAATTTTGGATGAAATGCTTTGAAACTCGTAATATAAGGATATATTAGTAGTATAGACGTGAAGACATAGTCAAAATAGCAAGATCTCACGCCCATGCACGTGCGCTTCGCTCCGATTGGCTGAAACTAAAAGTCTAAATATCTTTTTTGTTTTCTGACAAAATCCTTTGAAATTTTGAACATAGTCATACATTATGAAGATCTACAGCATGATATATAAGAATAATTATGAACGCACGCACATGCACGTGTGCTGCAATCTGATTGGCTAAAACTTTAAATGCCTACAACTTTCTTGGTTCTCAATAATACAGGGTGAAATTTCGAACATGAACAGATATAATGAATGCCTACATTATACTACTAACAAAAGTAAATGCAAGGACGTGCATGCACATGCGCCCGCACACAATGCATTAAAGACAGTATACTTGAGTTTTTGATGTTCATGCAGAATTAAGAACTTCGAAATGTCAAGACATTTAACATACTGAAGCATGCAGATCTTTTGACCCTTGACCTTGAAACTGAGGTCAAGGTCACTGATAACCTGAATAAAATGTTGATATTAGCTATTTACCAAAATACCTTGACCTATGAACTTGAAATCGACCTTAACCTTTGTCCTTGACCCAAAGGTAAAAAGAAACATGAAGTACATGTACATGTATCTAGAAACACCTTTCAGAGTTTATTTCGGTTGGCAGGATAGAAGTTAAAGAGGTGGTGGTTTTTAATGACCTTGACCTTTCATCCAAATGTCACAATCCATCTAAAGTTCTTGGAGTAAGATACAACATTCAACTCCAACGTTAAATAGGTTAAGAATAAAAATACCCCACCCCTCCACTACCCTCCCCCCGCAACAACCAAACAAATCAAATTAATGGCAACGTAGAGAATCGCTGTTAAACTCAAATAACACCTCGGACCCACATAAAATTTCAGGAAAACTGCAGAAAACAGCTCGAGGAAAGTGTATTAAAATATTCGATTTGAGTTTCCAAAGTATATAGAAATTATTAATTTATACGGAAAAAATTACAAATCCTGTCGTGTTTAAAATTAAAGTGCAGATGAACAAAGTTGGTATATAAGCCTTTTATAGCCTGTTTATTCAGATGTCGTTAATAGCATTCAATTCTACTGATTTGAAATAATATTTTAATACAAAGCATCCTTTGTTTATTTTACCTTTGAAATTTATTTGAATTTTTTTTTTAGAATTACGCAATCCCCAGAAATAGCGATTTTCGGTATATTAAAAATCTATATACGTGTACGCTCCTTCCTAAAATAATCAGGTATTTGCATTCATGAAAAAAATATTAATAAGAAGGTGTTAAACAATATTGGTCACGAATGTCTTTTTAAACATCTCTTGTAAACCCCAGAAAGTAGCCCCCTATGCATTGGAAAAAATGAATAGTTCCGGTCAAAAACCTTTATATATTTATTTACAAAGTATATAAAATTTACTAGGCACAGGTACCAGAGTTGTCAAAATGGCCTGAGAGGAAATATAAAAAAAAATTCTGAACAGAAAGGAAAATCCCTTTTCCATGTATGGAACTACAATTGAATAAGTTCATTTTGATTGGTTAGCTACCGGCGTGATACCCTTAGTCGACTTTAACCCTGCCTTGTCGTCGGAATAAAACCAACTTTGAGCCCGAGTTTAAAATAAGTAGAGAAATAAAATGTGAATCGATCTATTAAAAAAATGACATATGCTTGAAAAATGGTAACTTTATGTATTTTTTTGTTTGATTCGCCGGATAGAAAGATGTGTTAATCGCTTAACCAACATGCGATAATCATCTTGCATATGTATGTACATGTACGTGCGAGCGCATGCAAAACGTTAAACGATATATAGTTGATAGTTGATTTCATTGTAACTTTTATATTCTTTTAAAAATGAAATCCTTGGATGCTTAGCATATTTATAAAAGGTCTTAGAGGAATAAGGCACGATAAGGGACATGGGGAGCGTTTGGGGAACATCTGTAACGGTCCCCGTTACAATTAGCACTAGTTATTATTATGTTCCCCAAACGAAGTTGGGGAACATATTGTTTTTACTCTGTTTCTTATTATTATTATTATTATTATTAAGGTCTTCCGTCTTCAGCGGAAGACCCTCTTGTTATTCTTAGGTTTCTTTTCCACTATTTTTATTATTATTATTATTGTTTTTTTTTTTCTTACCGATTTTGTGTACACGATTTCTCGGAAACGGCTCGCTCGATTTCCATGAAACTTTCAGGACTGATAGAACATCAAACAAAGCTGATATATAATTTTTTGTTTGGATGACGTCAC
>NW_026941580.1:0-13264 GCF_032062105.1 Saccostrea cuccullata
CCAGCACTTGTAAAAAGGGGGCAGGGCGATTTTTTCGTTGGTCTTACAAGATCACTGTAGAGCAACTCCAAGGAACATGATAGTAGCAGGCCGAAAACGGTATTTAACATAGATCTTATTTGGCTCCAAATCCTCTAATGGATTACTTCTATCCCTGAAAAAACAAGGACGGGGAGCTTTTCTCTGCCTTTGAATGATGTTGAAAATATTCAGTCTTGCTGCCGAAGACGCCATATTGGAAGTGAGAACAAAAAATAAGACGTTAGACACCTATTTAGTTGTCTAACTTTTTGAGCTCAAAAGTGAGACCAAACTAAGAAAGTGAGACTAAGACTGAAACGACATATTTTTATGGCACACCTAACGTGAGACTGAGACCAAAATCTGAGACTGTCTCAAATTTTGATCTCAAAAGTGAGCTGGCTAAGTTTTATGGCCCCGGAGCGGTGAAATCTGGCCCATTCATATATATTTTTTAGGGGTGGTGATCATGGAAATCAAAACCATATATCATTGTTATTAAACCTTTTTAATGTACACATATTACTTTTTTCTCATGAAAATCCAAACCACATATAATTGTTATTAATTTTTTTTTAGTTGTACCTATTTTCATTGTTTTTTAAATGGAGCACTCCTTTCAAGAAGAGAACTAAACCTTTTCACAGTTTAAATATTCAGAAATGTCCATAACTTTTTAAATGTTTATTATAAAATATGAATTTATATTCCACATGCAGTTTTTTTTTAAATATTAAAACATGCTGATTTCACTTCTCTTTTTTGATTCCTTATGAAATCCGAAAAGGATAATGTTTAACTTTACATGTAAGTAGTAATAAATAATAAATAAATAAGTAATAAATTTACGATTTTGACTCAGAAAATAGTATTTTTTCATTCTGACTACATTTGTTTAAGTTCATACTTGATCAAATTGCTTATAATCCGCCGGTTTTCAGAAGACTTAAATAACGTCATTTTAACAAATTCAGGGCCTATGACAGAAAAGTTGTAAAACACCTGTCAGAGTTATGAATTTCTAAAAGTTGTTTCAGATTTAGGGTTTGTCTTGACAAAGAGCCAAGGTTATTCTGTTAAAATCAACGTCACTGACAGAAGAAATCTGTTCTCTTCCAGGTTATGAACTAGTAAGTGAAAATCATTGGAGGCTCTTACTTGAAACATAGATAACTTATGATTGGTGGTTGTGTCATGTCACCCTGATAAAAGGTCTTTCTGGCAAATCAAGGTCACTGAGAGAGAAAAAAATGTTTAAGCATAAGTTTGTAATTAAGATTCACTGGAGGCTCATAATGAGAAGATAAGGTTGTTAACATAAGACAGTGACGTAACCTTGACCCATGGTCGGTACTGTCCACAGCTCCAACGGAAGACCTTTTCCTTCCTTGGTTAACGACAACTGCTCATGCGCAGTACGTTGTATGAGAAAAGCGAAAGAGTCTTAGCAGACGATTACGCAACACCCGCGCGTCTTGAAAATGAGTGACAGCAGCAGGAAGAGGAACTGGAGTGCAGGAGAAATATCTCTCCTCGTGGATTTAGTATCCGAGAGGAAAGATGTGTTTCGGGGGAGATTTTCTCCGGCACTAACCTCAGAAGATAATACTGGGGCGTGGGAGGCCATCACCACAAGGTTTGTTTACAGTGTCAAATCGCTTTATAAAAGTATGCAACAACAGTAGATATGTGATTAACATGCAAGTGTATTTATATGAAATATCTTAAATATGTGTAAACAATACTGAACAATGTCTTAAAATGAAATTCCTACGGAAATTACATTTACAGGTGTATGGAAAAAGAGTGGTAGGGTAGGGGTACATCGCTGTCTAGGACCTATAACATTGTATTCCTTACATTGAGTATTCATTTTAGAAATAAGAATATGTTGTTCATTTATATTATATAATATTTTAAAATCCGGTAATCTGATTAGCCAATAGTGAATACGAAGTATTTATATTTGCTTGAAATTTACCGCTAGAAGCGAATGATGACTCGCACGAACTGTCTCTTTTTCACTTTCGCTTTAGTCAAACGAAGGCTGCGGTGCAGTTAGTAGGCCTGGCCTAGTCGGCTAGTGAGGAAAGATTTCTGAAGATATCGAGAAGAAATATGACGCCGAAAATACACAACGATGAACAAGGATATCTGTTAACATTTTTGGGGAATATTTTAAACAAGCCATTCCATGGTTGAATTCGACTTTTCCACTCGGTGAGCATAGTTTTGATGGTGTTTACGTTAGACTTAAAAAAATAAACACAAGCATGTCACATATGGTTGTGTAGATAAATTGTTGCAGAAGACATAGGTATTAACATTTTGTCAATGCATTTCCTCTGCAGGTATAAATAAGTTCTAGGGGATGGGGTATTCTGTGTTTATTTAAGGAATGTTTTTCAGTTCTGTATGAGTTATTGGTGTGTGAATCACACAGACCTGTCACGTAGACATATTTCATGAAGCGCGCTACATTTTACCTGTTTGGAGGCAAACAAAATACACTCAATATTTGAATTTCTCGCTGTCCTATATTATTGCATTTTACTTACGTCGCTGCATTTTCATTGTGACGTCACGTTAACGCACGTTTCTCCGTGTATATTTCTACGCGTGAGTTTACACGAAAATGTTTTGAACAAGGATATCTGTTAACATTTTTATTTTTTTCGTATTGTCAATTAATAATGATAATTTCCATTCCTACGTCGACACGATATATCCTGGTGAGCTTGAAATAAAAGATACCACAGAGTCCGAGACTTTTGCTTCATACTTGGATATTTTACTTGAAAAAGACACAAATGGTAATTTAACAACCAAGCTATATGATTAACGTGATGACTTAAACTTTTCTATCGTCAACTTCCCTTACTTATGCAGCAATATACCTTCATCACCTGCATACGGAGTATTTATATCTCAGTTGATTCGATACGCTAGAGCATGCTCTACGTATGAACAATTTCTTAAACAAGGTAAATTATTGACAAGCAAGTTGATGAAACAAGAATATCAACAGTCTCGTTTAAAGTCATCATTTCGTAAATACTATGGTCGATACAATGACCTTGTCAGCAAATACAATTTATCATTGAATGAAATGCTGACTGACGTTTTTCATACCAATTGTTAGTCCATTATTTATACACTGAAGTGACCACGGATTTTTTTCCCGTTATTTCCTGATTATGACAACGAGCACACGGCGGGTGTGACCGGTCGGCAGGGGATGCTCACTCCTCCATGGCACCTGATCCCACCTCTGATGTTTCAGAGGTCAGTGTTTGCTCTGCTCTTATTTTGTATATTTGTTTAATGGACGTTGAGATTGAATACTGTTCGTTATTTCCATATCCTTCTTTCAAATCAATTTAACAGTAAGCTTACTAGAAAAACACAGCGAATGTAAATATTCGGCGTTGTATACCATGATACATTGTGTTCTGCCTTATAGATTAAACAAATAATTACCGAGAATTATAACCGAAACTTGTGTCTATCAGTAACATTCATTAAAAATTAACATTCAAATTATTTATGGTTTACAATAGACACTGTGTTATCTCTGTAAACATTAGGTATGGTGTATACATTTTACTAGGCCTACATGTAATAAATTTTGGGTATAATATATAAATAATGAATACATGTATGAATTAGGTCAATATACTTCATGTATCTTTGGTGGTAAAATCTGTCATCCTGGATCATAATAAATACAAATTGACCTACATTGTGTCCATATTTGTATAATAATTTCATGTTGGAATTTATTATGTCGATTTTTTTTTAATTTTTACATCTCAAAATATTTCCTACAGATTTGAAATTCTTTGCAATTTATTCATTTCTTTATGGAATTATTCAGCATAAATGCAGTTGGTGGAAGTGGGCGCACCACCACAGAAGTGAAAAAAAAAATGGCAGGACATTCAGTCTTCGACCAAAAAAAGGAGGCCGAGAGGAAAAGAATCTCAGTTAAGACAGGGGTGGCCCTCCCCCTGAGGACATCAAGGACTGGGAGAAGAGGGTAAGTTTTATATTCTGAAAAGGGCTGTTGGGAATTTTTCTGTCATTATTGTGAATTTTCAAATAAAAGACGAATAATTATAATTTTTAAAGTATATCATATTTAATAATCAAAGAAGAATTAAAAAAATATATATATATTTATTTTAATAGTGAATTAGTATAACTAAAACTTTTTACGTAAAGCAATCCTAAATTAAAGAAATATCCAACGCAACGTTAGATTTACGTAAGAATGACGTAACGCCGTTTCATGGGTTTAAACACATTATAAATGACGTCATTCAATCGCCTGTAACTTGGTTACCAGTGAAATACTCATTTTCATTAAAAATGTCATTAAGACACTTTTCCCAGAGTGCGGTCCATATTTATTTGAATAATGTGAAGCAAATAGGTATTTTGGACCCCTTAATTGTTCTCCCCATCTTCCTAATATTGATATTTCTTAGATAAGGAGAATACAGAACTTACAATGAATTGTCTGTTAGTTTAATTGTACCATCCTCCAATATTTGATATTTGTTGATCATGAGTGCTAATTCAGAGCTAGGCACAGATCGAAATGCTTTTATGCTTAAATAATGAGGTGGTGGATTTTGCTAAGTTGTGTGGTTGTAGTTAATATCGATGTTGTCATCAGTGTCACCCCCCCCCCCCCCCAATCAATTCATCGGCAATTAACTTACTTGTTGAAGTATTTCAAAGTCTGGTAAATTTTATTGTCTATAAAGCTGTTAAAATTTCTATGTAACAAACACAGATACACAAATAAAATTAATCACTTGACCAGAGAGATGTAATGAAGCAGTTGAAAATCATTCCATAACACAGGTGTCATATTTATGCAGTGGAGCGTGGCTAATCCCTATCTATCGTCTGTTGATAGTGAAATTCACGAGATAGTCATGCCGCATGAAGCACTTTGTTTTCACAAGTGTAGCAATGGTAAATAGTAGTGAGTTGCGTTCCCCTGCTTCCCGCTAGATGGCGATACTGTTCCCGGTCCATCACATCTCTTGTTTACATTGGATGCACAACGCAGCGATTAACAAGAAACGTAATATAAATACCGTCTCTATATACACGCGAAATATTAATCATGAGCGACTCAAAATACGGCTCCATGACAATTAAAGATCTTAAAAATGAGCTAAGAAAAAGAAATGCCAGGATAACGGGACTAAAACAAGAACTGGTTGATAGGTTATTCGATACTGAAAACCGCATGATAATACATCGTGCTGCATGCCGACGATCTGAACTCTTCGTCTAAAAATATAATATATCAATATGGCGATTAATTAAATAATCGTAAATTGTAAATAAATATGAAACAGTTTCTTTTTCTTTTAATTTTCCATAGACTGGAAGCATATGACAGAAACTTCAACTTCGGAAAAGTTGAATACACTGACCTAGAATTTTGTATGCAACTTCCAAGTTACGATACGTACGCTGACGTAAATTCTGACACTCCCTTTTCTGGTTTGTCCATGGATACCGTTCATAGTTATTTTGGGAGGTTTGAAAAGAAATTTGAAAATCATTATATTCACCTTTATGAAGACAATTTCATGACATACCACAGTGTATCCATCAATACAGCCTGTACATTTATTAAAGAAACTGTCGTGCAGAAATGACAAAGGGTGTTTGTTACACAATAGATATTAAATTGAGCAATGAAGGGTCTGTTCTGGAGGCCCAGTTCGAATGTGCAGCAGGTATGGGGCCTGATGCACATTGTAAACATGAAGCTGCACTTATGTATGGTGCTTTTATGTTTGCAAAGAATAAATTTATCAAGACAGAGGAAACATGTACACAACGTTTGCAAACATTCCACAAGTCTAAAGGATTCAAAGTCAGTCCCATTAAATCTGATGACCTGAATTTACCTGGTGCTGATGAATTAACAAATATTGTTATTGACCCATGACCTGAAGAATTCAGAAATAATCCATCTTATCCTCACTACTTTAGAAATGTATGTTTGAATTTCTCAGGTATTTCTAAGATGCCCATCTATCAGACATATACACTAGCAAACATGATTGCAGTAGCAAATGACCATGATTATCTGAAATTATCTCCTGAAGACAACTTTTTGGAAAAATTTCAAATTACAAGGATATCAGATCTCCAAATTGAAAATATTAAGTCAGCAACAAAAGGGCAGAAACTAAACAAAACATGGAAGGAGGAGATAGCAAAACGTTTAACATCTTCGATATTTGGTAGGATATGTAAGTGTACTGATAGAACTGACAAAATGAAACTTGCCATGTCACTAACAGTTCTAAAAAACATTAAAATCAATTCAATTGAGCATGGTCACAGGCATGAATCTGTTGCGATCAAGAGATTTGAACAAGATAAGCTCCAAAATGTTCGATCAAGTGGTCTTGTCGTTTGTAAGGAGTACCCCTTTCTTGCTGCATCACTTGACGGAATAATCAATCAATAGGAGCTCGTAAAAGTCAAATGTCCATATGTCAGTAGAAATAAAAAGATTTCAACTCTGACGGTGCCATATTTAAAGCAGATAAACGAAGGAAAATATAGTCTTGATCCCAACCATGACTACTTTTATCAGATACAAGGACAACTACTGTGTACCGGTGCAAACACATGTATTTTTACTGTATGTTTAAGCAAACAATTTAAAAGTAAATGACATCATATACATTGAAATCAAACGTGATGATGCATTCATAGCTGACCTGATTAATAAGTTAAACAACTTTTACAAAGACTACTTCAAACAAGCAATTCTCTAGAAATGTTTCTACAAGCCTTACAGTGAATCTTTGTGAATGTGTGCAATAAAATATACATAGAAATCTTCTAAATAAATACAGTACATGTAGTGTTCTTTACATTTCTTATCGTATTTAGCATCAATATTTCTGCCTATAATTCAAATTTGAAATATGAAAGCTAAAGAAATTTTGAAAAATGTGTTTTTTTCTATGCATTTGATGATACAATACCAGTGCGAAAATTTCACAACATAAAACAGACAAATACTATATCTGATGACATGCATGCTTCAGTACTTGTTAAAGGATGGGTTAAAATTTAATAAGTTTTACCAAGTCCAAAAAATCTTTCTATATGAACTCTTTTACTTGACGATTCTTCCTGACATTCTGTTCCTATTTCTACAAGATGTAGGAATCTTTATAGTAACATCCTTAGAAGCAAAAATATATTGGACATTAAAACCTTTATCAGCCATTAAACTGTCACCTTGATCACAAAGATTTTTAAAACAACTTCTCTCAACTATTTGCCTGTCTCTTGTCGACCCACAATATGCTGGCCTAACAAAGTTCACAAGGCCTCCTGGTGTACACCCTATTAAAGCCTTCATTGAATTTCTGTTTTATATGTTGAAAATGTGGCTTGCTGTGCCCTAGGTGTACTGGTTTTTTAATTGGAAATTCAGTTGCATCTAAAATGGCTCTGGTAGTTGGAAATTTTGACTTAAAATCTGATGGTGCAAAATAACGAACAAGAGATTGAGATGGCCAAATTGAAATCTCTCGCCACTGTTTTGACATGAATAAAATCCAGGTAAGAACAATATTTTTAACAGTATTTTCTGAAACATTGAACAAGTATATACTGACAAAACGTCAGAGATACTCAAGCTGTAGAAAGTCAACTAGGAAGTGTCATTTAAATAATGGTATAATCTGGGGGCTATCGAGTTCAATCTTCTGTTGAATAAAAAAAACGGTCATGGAGCAAAATTCATATATTGAATTTAATTAGAATAAATATAACAGGTCTGGACGATTTCTAAATATGGAAGTCAAGAACGATAACCGAAAGTTGCTATAAATGTACATCGAGTACACGTAATTATTTTTCTGTCCAATCAGACAACAGCATTTTTACACACCCCAAAACATATTTTAAAAGAACAAAAAAGATAACACGTGCTTTTGTTTTTTCCTCAAAGAGATTTTTTTAACAAAACACCTGTAGAAGCAAGATGAAAACTTTTGAAGAATGAGGTATTCCTCACATTTTTACCTGTGAACAACCTTGACATTTGTATCTCGGTAAAGAAAAAAAAATAATGCACAATAGAATGTAATCGTTTACATAGGTATAGATTGCACCAGCAAGTTTTTTTTATCAAGTTCAATTAATATAACATTTACCAGAATAAATTATATTATGGTAAATATAATTTTGCTTACTCGTCCGATTTTCATCGATAATGCTTAAATTCCATGTGTATAGATCAACTCACACACGTGTTTTTCGTATGGAGTATACACATATAGTTTTGGATTATCACGGGTTTCATGAGCGCCGAATACTTAGCTATGCAGACTTTAAAAGGGCATAAGGAAAGGCGTTTAACGCGGAGAAAAGAGAATCCTGTAATTATACATGAATGCGTTTTATCCCAATATCTTGCCTTGCATATCAGAAACTGCACGGACTACTAGTATTCTGTAATATACACTCAAAAATAATAAAGACTGTTATCTTTTCGATAAGATTTTTATGTCAAGCTCTAAAAACTGAAAATTTGCCGTATTTATATCAATTTTTTTAACGTAAGTAAACTTTGGGATTGTTAACTCCTATAGACAGATTTTTTATCCCACTTAAAACGTATTCCAAGCTTTCAAGTCGTGTTTGTTCACGGTAGAATTGTCATAAATATTATATTATTCCCAAATGCGCATAAATTTTAAAAAAAGTTTGTTCTAAAAAAATCTTTTGAGCAAAATCTTAAAAAACCACGTGTTTTATTTATTCTCTCATGGGTTTGTCTAAATGCTGTTATCTGATTAATCAGAAGGACCAGCGCCTTGTTTATTCTGTGTATTAATATCGGTTATCGTTCTTAACTTCCATATTTAGAAATCGTCCAGACCTGTATAATCAATCGTACTACTTTCTTGCTTAATGATTAATCAAGTACATCGATCACACTTTAATACACATCAGTCCAAATAGCTTGTTATAAGCCTACAGGTAGAGTAGAATCGTTTTTCAAGGTGGATTGGAAGCTCCAAAAATTCCACGTGACTACTGGTTCAACACAGGGGCGTAACAACAGACCCCCCCCCCCCACTTTTCCCCGCAACATTACTTATAATATAGGAAATATTAAATGAAACTCTAGCCCCCCCCCCTCCACTATGAAAATATGTACCAAAAACTAATGGAAATTGGTACTCAACAATTGACATTGAGAAAAGTTGCATATGTATGTGCGGCATGTTTAACACATGTTCCAGACAAATCAAAAAGAAGTTACATATAGAAAGGTCGGATTATAAAATGGAGATAACTACACGTAGTACGATTTTTGACAAACCTACGAGGGAGAAATTAACATTAATGTTCTACTAATTTTACTGTCACTCAAAGTGCTCACATACAAAACTCCAGACTGTTAAGGCTTACTATGAGAAATCAAAACCTTGTGAAAATAAAAGTGCAAAAAGGGGGAGTTTTTAAAATTGAATTTATTTTTGAGTCCAAAAAGCAATACTATAATCACAGAAAAATAATGGAATCCATTCAGCATGTTAAATTAGAAACGCTTTTTTAAGTCATAAATATTTTTCTGACTGAAATATAAATATAAGGAACAGAATTCAAGCTAGCTCAAAAGACCATTGAATGTAAAATGTAAAAATAATTAAGGCCAAAAAATATTAATAAATTGTTTCTCAGGCACGGCCGCATCGGTAAAATCAGAGCCGCATCAACTTTTTTTTTTACTATTATTTTTTTCCGTAATTTTCGTATCTAATCGTTATAGGTTTTTTCTTTTATCCAAACAATAACAAACGCTTAAGTGACTCGGAATAAATTGGAAAGTCTATGTCAATAAAAACGTGTTTTTTCGCGGGATATATCAACATTAATCATGTCTCTGTTATCTGCTCAAATTGTGAGTGTACTTCCATCATATTACCTTGGAGTACGATTTTATTAGGCACCTCATGTAAAACATACGTAACCTGTACATAAAACACGACATAATTAATAAAATACTTTCTTTGTAGTTATTTAACAATCGCACTAAACAAAGGCTATAACTTGGTATTAATCACTATTTAAAATCTGTAAATATTGTTTAAAAAAATATATGAATAAATAAGCAACAGCAGTAGTATAAGGGGTCTGGCCGGCTTGGTCAACTGAGTCACTTTTGGGCTGAGGGGGATGGCGGGGAAAACAGAGTGCACCTTTGGGGCTGGGGGGGATGGCGGGTCAAGGGAGTGCAGCCCCTGTGGGGGATAGGTGGGTAAGGGAGTGCAGCCCCTGTGGGGGATAGCCGGGTCAATTCATCATATGTTGCATCATCTTTTTATATCTATTGCATCATCTTTTTATACCTGTTGCATCATCTTTTTGATACCTGTTGCATCATCTATAAGGGGACTGTGTAGTTCAGATTAGATGGGTCTTGGGGATAGCCTGGTCAATTCATTACATGTAGCCCCCTAAATACGGGGTGATTGCACTGAGTTTACATTTTACTATACGCTGCTACTACGATTCATAACGCTGCTACTACGATTTTGGCAACAACTCAAGAATGTCATTATGACGTCACGCATTCATTCACAGTCTAGACGGTCTAGCCAGCTAGCCAGTTCAAACTGGATTTCCTCAAAACAATAACAAATAACAAAAGACCAAAGCAAAAGAACACAGAAATTTTTAAGAATGAAAATCAACCATTTATTCTTCTTCTGTGCCTTATCAGTCATCGGGGGTAGTTTCCTCTTGGGTTCCTGAGGCTTTTTCTCCAGATTTTGTATTTCTTTGACAAATTGTTGATCCTCCTCATTCTCTGTACACTGATTAGCCCAATGACCAGATTTTCCACATTTGTAAAGAATTGTTTTTTGGGGGACAATTGGGGCCCAATGTCCTAACTCGTTGCAGATGAAGCAGGGATTCTTCTGGTTTTTTTTCCCTTTGATCCCCTTTGATTTTTCTGGTAAGTGTTCCCTCCTTTCATTTTGGTGATGTAAATTTTCAGATGATTCAGCTGGTTTTGAACATCACTCACCTGTTGTTCATATCATTCATCTTGTTGTCAAGACCAGACAGCCTGTTGTCAATTCCGTCCAGAGTGGTGTTTAAGTGGTTTTCAACATCACTCACCTTGTTATTCATCTTGATCTCCAGAGCGGACAGCATGTTGTCAATTCCTTCCAGAGTAGTGTTTAAAATGCTCATATCTTCTTTATTCATGTATCCTTGAAAACTATAGGGGGCTCCTACATATTCTTCAGGTGTCCAAGCGGGGGTTGCCTGGAGTATTCATATTGCTTCTTCCATAATATTTTTTTCACCTCTGTCAAGTTCTAAATGTCAAGCAAGACTGATCCTCAAATCCCAGCTCCGCTTTATATACCTATCTTTTCATCATTTTTTTTATACTTATTGCATCATCTTTTTCTACCTGTTGCATCACCTGTAAGGGCGTGTGCAAAAAATACCTTTTACCTACGTTTTATAAGGAGGGGTATAAATGAGAAGAAAATTCTGATCCTTTCATCACAATCGACTATCATGTAACCCTGATACACACTAACTCTCTGATTTTAAATGGGTATGATTGTTTAGTACGATGGGCACAAAACCACCAAGAATCGCTACCCCCGGAGGCAGAACAAGTATTTCAGGAAGCGAGCACTATCATGGAAACCCTTCAAGATTTATGGTTACAATGCCTAACCTTATCACATCATGCGACGACCATGGGGAAATAGCCCCAACATTTTCATGTCGACATATGAAAACAATTCTGCCCCAGAAATGGTACGGACTAACCTGCCCCGTTATTTCGGAAAGCCTTACAGTTTCCTGACCCATCCCCAAGCGGCCAAAGTGATTTTATGTGGCAGTACATAGATGCGATGGAGAAAGTATGTATTCAATACGGAATGAAATACCTGAAAATTTCAGGCTAGGAAATCCGTGATTTTAAACCAGCCTCAATCAAATCTACGAATTACCCCCCAAGACCGGAGAATCCCCGGATGCAATTAGTAGCGGATCGAATACGATTTCGGAGGAGAATTTCCCCAGTTAGAAGCTTTGTTAGTTTTTAAGAAATAAAATAAAAATCTCGTAATACTACATCAGTGTTATGTTATTGTATGACTCATGTCCTCGGGTTGGGGCCTTTCCCCCCTTCGATTTTGCTTTGTCATTGTGATGGGGCTTTTTTTTTTATCACATGACCAAAAGCATTTTTTCTTTTTGCCAATCACATTTCATCACGAGATTGGATTGTTGATGTTTTGCCGCAATTGGTTCGTCTGCGAAATAAAAAAAAAAAAAAAAAAAAAAATCAACAAAAACCAAAAACCAAAAAAAAGTGTTTTATACAAACGGCTCTTTTAAGAGCCACCAAATTTTAAAAAGTTGCCTACTTAAACAGTCAAAAACGAAACGAATTGTGTGTGTCTCTCAAGTTTATAACACCAGGTCACTTTTTTTATAATTTTTATAACTTTTTTTTAAAAACTTTATAATTTTTTTAAACTTATAAAACTTTTTTTAACTTTTAATAATAATAACCCCTTTTTAAAAAATTAATTCACATCCAAACACACATTTTTACATTTATTTTTTTTTTATCAAAACAACAATTACACAGACACATACATACACACACATTTTTAAATTTATTTTTTTTCATCAAACAATAACACACACACACACACACACACACCCTTACGTGTAAAAGGTGAATTAAAATTAACTCCCCCCCCTGCAAATGGACACTAGCCTTAATATCAACGCTATTCAGAAAAAAAAAAGACCATACGTATTATTTAAGTTTTAAGATTGTAGTTATTGGATCAATTTCTCTTTTTTTAACTTTAACTCTGCACCTGCAAATGAGCACCAGAGTTACACTCCAAATGAACACGTCTTTTACACCCATTCAACTGAACATTTTACATACACACCATCAATATAACACCTGAAACACATATACACTCCCTCAATTCAACACTCTTATTACACTGTAAAACTTAGAACCTAGTGTCTCCAAAAACGACATAAACAGCATAAAACTTTGGCATTCCATACTCTTCTTCGCTTTGCACAGATTCAAGGAAAGTTACATTTTTTATGTAATGAGTATTGATAAAATACATGTAGCTTCTGAAGAATGGTCTTTCTGTCTTTA
>NW_026941581.1:0-134892 GCF_032062105.1 Saccostrea cuccullata
GGGGGGCTAGGGGGTTAGGGTTAGAACTGCACTCAGTTGACCCGGTCATCCAGTCAGCTTCCGACTAGGACATTTCCGGCTAACCCACTTCCGTCCACTTCCGGTTAGCCCACTTCCGGTTCCGCACTAGCTAGACCCCTTATACTACTAATGCAGTACAGTTCATAACATTAACGAACACTGACAGAAACGAGAGTTGAACAACAGGGATAGCTTGGATGGAGTAATCCGTATTGCCAGCACCAGAACACTTCAGAACATTAAAGAAGATCATATGTACCAGTTGTTTGGTGATACTGTGACTGTACGTCTTGCCGTGCTCTGTGCCACCCATGAATTCTTAGATTCCTTTTACGTGAACCATCTAACAGATATATTCAGCCTGAACCTTTCAAGGGAAGTTTTCTAAATCAAACTTTATGCCCTTAGATTATCAGCCGTCTTACAGCGCGACTGTGTGAAAGAATTCATCGAAAGAGGCTGCACCGAGAAGAGACATACATTGTAAACCTGCCCTGTGAGATTGTGAACACTTTACTTGGACAAAACAAAACAGGTTCTGAGCAACAGTCAAAGGAACTTTCCCAAAATTATAAGCAAGTTCTGTTTTACATTTGTGGTTTCATTGTGAGAAGTCGAAGGAAGAAAAGCTTCAGTAAGAGGAAGGAAACGTGTGAAAAAAGTTACTGCCAGGTTTGACAAGTGAATGACTAAAAGTAGTCGTGGTGGCTTATTGAGACCTACAGGTGCATTCTAGGAACTCGAGAACACCATGAGGACGATAGTGGATTTGCCAACTTTCAGTCTATTTTCTTGAACAGTTGTGTAGTGAAAGAGAAGATGACGGAATGTTCCTCACTTCAAACACGGTTGGATTGTTGTTATGACCTACTTTGTTTCTGTAGTGGCCGAAGTGTTCTTCTAGGGGATCCTGGTTGTAGCAATGGGTCAAAATATAGGATGCTCCTTTAAATTGTCAAACATGAACTTGATACATTTGGTGATGGACAGGGTAGAAATTTTTAGTCAATTCAAGGTCTGATGGCTTACCATTTCTCCATAAGGGGTAAGTTTGTTTTTTATTTTATATGTAAGTTTTTGAGTAATACATTTAAAACGAAGAACTATTTTTAAGAACTTGAGTTAAGTAATGTTTTTGTAACTATTTACGTATACAGGTTTTGCTGGGTAGAGTTACTCATGCGTTTATTGCTCTATTTCTGATGCATTGTACGAAGTTATGTACGCACGTAGGCTATTTTGTTTTGCCACTTATAAAGTCGGTGTTGTGGGTTTATTTGTTAAAACCACTTTTGTTAAGATATTGTGAATATTCTTAACGTTTTCTATTAAAATTTTATAAGACATTGCACTCTGCAATTTGTTGCAAATATATAAAAATTAAAATGTATTTTTTTTTTCAATGTAAATATGTATAATTAGTTTTTATTATATCATACAATATTAATTTAGTTTTAATTATATACTGTATTTTAAAACATCGATTTGTTTTAATTACATTATACCAAATAACTAACTGAAAAATCTTTATCTGAACTTGTCATCAAGAACTTGCTATCAAGAACTCTTAATTAATACATGCAACTATGAGGCCATTTCTTTTTGCCCAACTCCCAAGAGACAACGGCTGCATGGTCAGAGATGGTCTTCCAGCTCTTGACAATACACTCATTAATTTCTCTCTAATTTGACATGCACATTTCTACTATCGAAATTCTTCTTGACCAGTGCTTGTTATTTATGTCCATGGGACAAACTGCATTCCTCTTATAACATTAATATTTCTTACAGATTGCTGTAAAGTATATGATGAAAATATAAGGTTTTTATCTGCTTTTACATTTTTTGACAAGGATACAACTATAATTTTACAGTTTTTAGGATTATGAAATTGAAAATTTAAAAGAATTAGTTTTTAAAAAAAAAATCACTTAAATTAAAAGTCAAAGTGACCTTAAAATGGGCCGCGACACACCTTCTACCTAAGATGTATATTTTGCCAAGTTTGATAGCTCTAGGTCTAATTAATTTCTAGTTATGAGGCGGACAGGATTTTTCCTTGTTTGGCCATAGGTTTTTTATTAAAGGTCAGAGTGACCTACTTTTTGTGCGCAACAAACCGTCTACCCAAGAAGTACCAGTTGACATATTTTTAGCATAAAGGTCACAGTAAAGGTCACAAGGCCATTGATCCTTTATAAATCTTGATTAGTGAAGTAGTGAAGTATGCATACTAAATATGAAGTCTTTATCTTTCATGGTTCAAAAGTTATGGTGAAGGTTCAAAAAAGCTATTTTAGCATATAAGAAACAATCAAGGTCACAAGATCATTGACCTTAGTCTCAATTAAAAGGCTTCATTAGATGGTTCAAAAGAAATGGCAAAGGTTAACATGTGTAATAAAACCTTTTTTTTAGCAGATATGTCAAGGTCACAAGGTCCTGGTGTCATTTGAAAGAGCTTCATTATTGGAGTAGGCAAACCAAATATGAAGTCTCTATCATTCATTGTTCTGGCGAAGGCTTCAGTTTGCTAACAAACAGACAGACAGACAGGGAAAAACAATATACGCCTCGGATCTTTCGATCCGGGCACATAAAAATTTCGATGACACAAGCCAGTTACTAAGACCTGATGAGATCGAAGATTATTTTCTTAAAAAAATCTAAAGATTGTAATTACTCCATTTTAAAATCAGATTTTGTCGATTATTCAGGGTATATATGTAAATTCATAATGGTCATATCTTTTGAATGATAATAGCCAAGCCTTTCTTATATTCATATCAATTTTATATCGTATTAGTATTTACCCGTGACAATACCAGTACATTTATACTTGTAATATCTGTGGCAAATTCTTTTATCGGATACCAACATATTTGACCTTAAGAACTTGACGATTTCCGTACTTGTGAAAAAAAAAAAACTTTAATCTTGGCAATAACTTTTGAACGGTAGGAGATATGACTTTTAAACTTCATAATTGCTATATTTGTGAAAAGATCCTTCATTGGATACTAAGCACTTTGACCTACTTTAAAAAAACTAAACCTTGTCCGTAATTTTTAAGGGTTAGGGCTAGTGTTTTTATACTTTATATATTCCATCCTTGTGAAAAGACCTTTCAGTTGATAGCAAGACCTTAGACATTGTAGTGGAGTTTGACCTACTTTAATTTTTTTTTTACCTTCTCCATAAGTTCTGAACGTTTTCGTTTAGGGCTTCAATACTTTACATATGCATTCTATGTGACAGGACTTTCATTGGATACAAATTACCATGACCTTTTGACCTTCATTAAGGAGATATTTGTATTTATGAAAAAAATTTGCCATAACTTTTGAACACTAAGGGCAACTGAAATCATATTTCACTTATGTTATCTTTGTTAAAAGACCCTTAATTGAATACTGTGAACTTCGACCAGTGAGGCCATTGAAAGAACATATGATTGATGATTTGACTGTACTTTCATCTAATGGATCAAACATTCACTTCAGTGGTTGGTTCGAGTGTGCAGTGACAATTGGAAATAAAGTTATTACTACTCCATTTTTGGTTACATCAGATGCGGCAAAGGATTATCCCATTATTGGTTACAATGTGATTGATGAATACATCCGTGATAGTGACTCTAACGTAGATACTGATCTCCGCACGGTGTTTCTTTCACTACCCTTGTAGTGGAACGCATTCCGTTTTTATCAGCTCCGTTTTGGTCCGCATTCGTTAAGTCATTGTTTTTTACATCACTGTATACTTTTATGTTAGGCAATCAAGCGCCAAATTTCTTCGAGCCTTGTCTCGATCGTTTTTGTCATATTTTCTGCACTTTGCGGCCCTAACAATGTAAGTAATAAGTAATAACAACTTGTAGAAACTTTGTATATCAATTTTGGCAGTGTAAGTGAATTTATTACAGTATTCTAGCGATAAATAATCATTGTTTACATCTGTGTATTTACATGTGTGCATTTTCAGTTTGTTTTGATATCACACCTTTTGATGTTTATTTGTTTATTGTTTGTAGCTCTTACGGATTTAATAAACCGTTAACTTTCTGTTGGGAACTTGCAATTCTTTCGAAGTCGGCGACAGAACAGTAAGAGATTGAGTCCACGTGCAAAGTATGGCGGCCCAGGAGGACCCAGCGTTAGAATTCCAAGACGATTCCTCCGATCCCGAACTTGATGAATTCGGTCGACGGATCCGAAAGCTAACCGAAAAGGGCTTGGAGAGATAACAACTATATCGCAAACGATTTGATTCTCAACTGAAAAAATTATCAGAGAAAATTCAAACTGAGTTACTCTCCTTTGCCACGTCAAAAACTGAAACAACCATAATAACAGAAGCACGGAACACTATTGACAAATTGTACAGTGAATATAAAACTATCTTCAGGAGATTCATGGCCTTTTTGGAAGGAGCCAGCACTGTTGATAGCATAAAGGAGATAGAGGAAAGAAAGAAGGATTTCGAGGCACTAACAGCCAAAGTGAACAGTGCCATGGAGAAAGCAGAAGACATTATCAGGCTCTTGAACAGTGACTCTTCGTCAAGAAGGAGTGGAAGTTCTTCGAGCATTAGAAGTGTAAGATCACAACATAAAGTTTCATTAACTAAACTCAGATTCGCTGAAGAAGCAGCCGAACTCAAGATGAAAGAGGCAAAGTTAAAGGAAGAGGAAATGGTCGCTGCAGCCAATCTTGAACGAAAGAAAAGTGAAATTAAAACTCAAATGGAGGTTATCAAAATCAAGCAGGAGGTAGCAGAGGTAGAAGCTGCCCTAGATGAGCACATAGAGGATAACATCCTACAAGATCTACCATCCATTACAAGTCATCAAAAAACTAAAGACTTTGTCGAGTGGAATACATGTACTACCTCAGGCTTCAACCTTAATCCAGAAGCAGAACCATTTCCAAGGCCAGCTGCTCAACATGTAGTAATACAGAACAATCAAACAACCTCTGACTTTCACAAATTCCTTCTAAAAAAAGACCTTATCATGAATCGTTTCACTAACTTTAATGATGATCCGGCAACATACTCGGTGTGGAAGGCTTCATTCAAGAGTGTCGTTGATAACCTTAACGTAACGCCTCAAGAAGAAACTGATCTGCTTGTGAAGTGGTTAGGCAAGGAATCATCTAAACAAGCCCTCAGCTTAAGAACCGCTAACATTCACAATCCTGTGAGTGGTCTGAGGCGTATATGGGATAGACTCGACGAGAGATACGGAGCTCCAGAACTGATAATGAGTACCCTACACAAAAAGATAGCGGGATTTCCACGTCTGCAATTTCCCAGAGACACACGCAAGCTCTACGACTTGGTTGACATGCTCTCAGAAATTCTCTGCCTTAAGGAAGATCCGAAATATGCTGCATTGTTGTCATTCTATGATACTTCTGTAGGAGTGAACCCAATCCTTTCCAAGCTTCCACCTTTCCTACAGAACAAATGGATGGACCGTGCAGTAAAATATAAGAATGTGAACAAAGTTACATTTCCTCCATTTTCTTATTTCTCCTCTTATATTGGGGAAATGTGTTCAACACTCAACGACCCAAGCTTCGCCTTTGAACAGTCACGTGTGACAGACCCTCACCTGCGACCTCCTAGGGAGACTCAAAGACAGTTATTTGTGTCCTCTAAGAAAACAGACTTAAAACCCGCATGTCCTCTGCACCCTAAGTCTATGTCACACTCCTTGGGGGATTGCAAGGTGTTCGGAAAAAAGACCATGGAAGAGAAACTGAAGTTTTTAAGGGAATAGAAGGCATGTTTTAGATGTTGCGGGACAGATCACACCAAGAGAGACTGCAAAACCTCAGTGAAGTGTGAAGAATGCAACGATTCGTCGCATATGACTATTATGCATGTACTGAAGCCTGACACGAAACCACCATCCGATAGGAAAGTGAGCAGTCCTCATGGCGGGGAGCAAACTTCCCCCCCCCCCCCGACTGTTAGCTCTTTGTGCACGGCCATATGTGGGGAAGGCTTCAAAGGACGCTCTTGTGCCAAAACCCTAGCTGTTAGGATACACAGTCCCAGCACCCCAGAGAAGCAGGAAATTGTATACGCCATGCTAGACGAGCACTGTAACCGCACTCTGGCCAGCCCAGAGTTGATTGATGCCCTTGGAGTCAACACAGCAGAGGCACCATACACACTGAGCTCTTGTTCGGGAAGCTGTCAGATGGTTGGAAGAGTGGCTCATGACCTCATTGTCCAACCTATGGACCGGAGCTGCAACATAAGACTTCCTACTGTAATAGAGTGCACAGACATTCCCAGGGACATTTCCGAAATTCCAACACCCGAAATTGCTGGACATTACCGACACCTGGAAGCGATCAAAGATTCCATACCCCCCTATGACCATAGAATTCAAATCGGACTTTTGATTGGGCGGGACGTAATGGAGGTGCATCACGTGATGGAGCAAATTATTGGGGAGAAAAACATGCCATTTGCCCAGCGACTATCCTTAGGATGGGTGATAATAGGGGAGGTGTGCTTAGATAATCTCCATAAACCTGGACAGCAAATCTACATAAACAGTAAGAAAACTCATGTGTTGAGGAACGGACGTACTACATTATTTGAACCATGTTCTAATGGCATGTCAGTCACGGACCTTAATGGCCAGCTTGAAAAGCCGCATACAAAACCCTGTACTTACCTTGGAGATGAACTTTTCCGCACAGCTGAAGATGACAATTCCGCAGGGTTGTCAGTGGAAGATCGAGATTTTCTGCAAATCATGAACAAGGAGATGTACCGTGATGAGAAGGGTAACTGGTCTGCTCCCTTACCTTTTCGCCTCCCTCGTGAGCCTTTGCCAAACAATAGGACTCAAGCAGAAAAGCGAGCAGACATGTTAGGGAAAAGTCTACTCAAGAACGCAAATAAGCGTGAGCACTTTGTGGAATTCATGAACAAGGTTCTGGAATCGGGAGCAGCAGAGGTCGTACCACCCCTAGAGCAAGGAAAAGAGGTCTGGTATCTACCGCTCTTTGGTGTATATCACCCTAAAAAGCCGGAAAAGATCCGTGGTGTCTTTGATTCCTGGGCGGAGTACAATGGGACATCTTTAAACAAGGCTCTCATTACTGGACCCAATTTTACGAACAACCTACAGGGGATCTTGATTCGTTTTCGAAAGGACAAGTGTGCCATCGTAGCTGACATTGAACAAATGTTTTACTCGTTCTTTGTCAAGGAGGATCACAGACTATTTAAGGTTCCTCTGGTACAAGAATAATGACCCTCATGCACCACTTATTGAATACAGGATGAGAGCGCATACCTTTGGAAATTCGCCATCACCAGCGGTAGCCACATACGGCCTCAGGAAATGTGTCGAACGGACAAACGTCTATGGTGCTGATGTAGCAGAGTTTGTTGTGCACAATTTTTATGTGGATGATGGGTTGACATCTGTACCTTCAGTGGAAGCAGCAGTGAGCTTATTGAAGAGGACCCAGACAGCTCTGAAGGAGGAAGGCAATCTTCGTCTCCACAAGATTGCATCCAACGAACCTGCAGTTATGGATGCCTTTCCTCGACAGGACTTATGCAAGGAGATGGTATCACTGAATTTGGAAAAGGACGCTCTGCCTGTTCACCAGAGCCTAGGCCTGTCTTGGGACTTACAGTTTGACACATTTACATTAGTCTCAAAGGCCAGCCTGCTTCATCGTCTGTCCCCATTTCTGGACGAAAACGGAATCCTGCGAGTAGGTGGGAGACTTTCTCAGAGCAGCCTGCCAGTCGAACAACGCAATCCAATGATCTTACCAGGAAAGGCTCATCTCACAACGCTACTAATATCTCACGTCCATGAACGTGTACAGCACCAAGGCAGACTCATCACAGAAGGAGCTTTACGCAATCATGGTTACTGGGTGATTGGTGCTAAGAGAGCCATTTCTTCCTTCATTGACAAATGTGTGATTTGCCGCAAGCTGAGGGGGACTCTGGAATGCCAGAAGATTGCCGACTTACCCTCGGATCGCATAAGCCCAGGACTTCCATTCACATCAGTTGGGGTAGACACCTTTGGTCCCTGGATGATCGTTTCAAGGAAGACAAGAGGAGGTATGGCACACAGTAAAAGGTGGGCACTTCTCTTTACCTGTCTCGTCACAAGAGCCGTGCATATAGAAGTGGTTGAGGACATGAGCAGTTCTTCCGTGATGAATGCAGTTCGTCGACTGGTAGCGCTTAGAGGGGAGGTAGAGGAGTTTAGATCAGACAGGGGCACCAACTTCATTGGAGCAGCAGACGAGATGAGAACAGACATAATCAACGTAGAGGAGGGACAATTCAGAAGGCATTTGAACACTACTGGAACAAAGTGGATCTTCAACGCACCACACTCCTCCCATATGGGTGGAGTGTGGGAACGCATGATCGGCATAGCAAGAAGGATTCTGGACGCCATGTTCCTTAAACAAGGAAACATCATCACCCATGAAGTCCTCGTCACTCTAATGGCCGAAGTCTGTTCTATTATAAACTCGAGGCCAATCACGGCAATATCGTATGACTCAGATGCCCAAATGATTCTGAGTCCTTCCTTACTTCTCACACAAAGAACTCCAGGAAGTCCAGCCATGTGTGAGGGTTTAGATATCAAGGACATTTACAAAGCACAGTGGCGACATGTTTAGGTCTTAGGAAACACGTTTTGGAAACAGTGGAGGGAACAATTCCTTCAAACCCGTCGAAAGTGGACAGAGGAACGACCAAATATTAAGATAGGTGATGTGGTCCTACTCAAAGACTCTAGTTTAGCCAGATTCCAATGGCCGGTTGGCATCGTCGAAAGTGTTTTCCCCAGTGACACTGATGACCTTATTCGCAAGGTACAGATTCGCATAGTCAGGGACAGAAAACCAGTGGTACTTACCCGTCCAATAACCGAAATGGTGCTCTTGATGAACTAGTCTCATGAACAGAACTTGATGTCTTAGACTGTATATATGTTCTCAGTATAATCTTAGATTGTTTTGTATTGAGTATTCAAATGTTAGACACATTAGGTTATATCCATTTCTAGTCTATCTGATGTCTAGTCAGTTTGATGATATTAACACTACTTATCTTGTGATGCGACGAAATACTCAAATGTTTTATTTTTTGTAGTTCATAGTGTTAAGACTACCTTTTACTGTGCTTCATAGGTTTTTTTTGGTTTTGTCTCTTGTAAGGAGTAGGTAACTTTGCACATGTGTATATGTAAGCGATATCTTACAGATATCGGACGGGGAGTGTAGTGGAACGCATTCCGTTTTTGTCCGCATTCGTTAAGTCATTGTTTTTTACATCACTGTATACTTTTATGTTAGGCAATCAAGCGCCAAATTTCTTCGAGCTTTGTCTCGATAGTTTTTGTCATATTTTCTGCACTTTGCGGCCCTAACAATGTAAGTAATAAGTAATAACAACTTGTAGAAACTTTGTATATCAGTTTTGGCCGTGTAAGTGAATTTATTACAGTATTCTAGCGATAAATAATCATTGTTTACATCTGTGTATTTACATGTGTGCATTTTCAGTTTGTTTTGATATCACACCTTTTGATGTTTATTTGTTTATTGTTTGTAGCTCTTACGGATTTAATAAACCGTTAACTTTCTGTTGGGAACTTGCAATTCTTTCGAAGTCGGCGACAGAACAACCCTCTACTGCATCTGTCACCTTATTACAGACAATCAAACAAAACCTTAGTTGAGAGAGGATTCCTGTTAAAACAAGAGACAGAACTGTCACAATTCCGGCAAGGAGTTGGAAACAAGTGCGTTTTCAAGTGAGAACCAATAATAACAGTGATCAAGCCGTTGGACTTTTAGAACCGTTTGTAGAAAACTTACCTGAAAGACTTTATCTATGTGAGTGTGTTGTCAAAATGGAGAAAGGATTAAGGCTGATGTTTATAACGAAACTAACAAGGAACTTTCGATCCCGAAGCGAACAGTAGTGGGAACTGTCAATAGTGTTAGTTCGATCATAGAACTTGCTGTGTCACCTCATGGACTTGAAGTTACACACCAGTCACAGGAGAACTGGGATCCAACTGTTAGCTTAGAAGGACTAGGCCTTAGTACACAACAAGAAGGCAAGATCCGTCAGGTGCTTAGGGAGGAATGTGTCGCCTTCTCTAGGGGAACACGACACCGGCCATACTGCTGACCTGAAACTTAAGGTGGCAGAGGATAGTTTCGGATTAAGTACCGGTCAAAAAATAGAGAAAATAGAGAAACCTGAGGTTTGAATGCATATTATAGGTAATTTTATTGCTAGAATATTTTATGGGTGCATTTGGAGGGAATTGGTGGCCTTGTATATTTTATTGAAATATGACACTTTAGTGTCACTACTACTGTATATGGGATATGGACTAGAAATACGAAACTAAGCTCAGAACTCGCTCTACCGGTATTTCACCAGAAAAGCGGGGTGTGTTCACAGGATGAATTGTAGCTTGAAAACGAGGTGGTTGAGCCATTATCTCTTGCTGTTCAATGGTATGTACAAATGTTATTCTGCAATTTGTGTGGTAGCTTAGGTCAGGCGCACGGGCCTGGAAGTAGATGCGGCTGCGGCGAAATAGTGAAAATAGGCATGATTCACATGAAATTTTGAGATTGTCCCTGCACCATCTTTAGGGCTCATTATGTAAGTTGTACATGTTTTATTCCTAAAAGCTTCAAATTTCTCAAGGGACTACATCATACTATTACTACATGTAGAGGGAATTTAAAATTTTTCAATGCACATTTTTAAAGTAGCTCAATATTAAGTAAACCGTCAGCCAAACGTTTTGATTGCAAAAAAAACTATCCTCTGCCACCTTCAAGAATACATCAATTTTTAGAAATATGAAATTTAGTCTGATATTTCTATAAAAGAGTTTATTTATGTATGTCAATTTCAAAAATGACTTTGTTTCTATTATTTAAATTCTGTATAATTGGGTATATTCACTTAAAAGCAAGGGGGGGGGGGGGGTTACTCTTTTCCAGCATATATTTTTAAAGCCTTTGAACCATCAGCATAATAAATCATACAAAATTTAGGCATTTTTTGCCAGAGAATGAATTAATTGTTTGAATTTGATACTTTGGGTATTGACGCATAATTATAATAATGTTTTGCTTTAAGGTTTCGTCAAAGGCCATCATGTCCAAAATTTTATTTTTACAATAGCCTCAAAAGTATGTAAGGTATAAAGTTAAAACTTTTACAGTTTATAAATTATTTATTGGTTAACAGATAGAAAGTATCAGTTGATAAAAATAATACTTGGAATAATATAAATTGAGAAAAATTCTTCTTAAAAATGCATATAATTTCAAAAAAATACACCTAATTAATTCTATGCTTTTATTGAAAACCATCATTGCAGAAATAAAATATGTTTATCAATGAAGGGCAAGTTCAACTTGGATAGCCTCTGGAAAGTTGTTTTCCATGTTTATTTTGTCCAAATGTTAAGACTTGAAAGTGAAAGTACACTGCAAATGGCAGATTCTATAGGGGTCTTGTCTTTATACATGTCATGCTTTCAATAACAGGCTTTCAGAGATCATTCATGTCCAACTTGCCCTTCAATGATAAACATAAATTATATCTACAATGTTGATTTTCACAAAAAGGACAGAATAAAGCAGGTGCATTTTTTTAAAAATATGCACATTTTCTGATACAATTTTTCTCAAAAAATATCTTTATAAAAATATTTGTTATCATGTAATACTTTCTATCTATTAATCAGTGATATATTTACAAAATGTAAACGTTTTGACTTCATACCACACATAATTTTGGAGCAATTGTAAAAATAATTTTTTAGACATGTTGACCTTTGACGAAACCTTAATTAATGAAATCTAATTAAAATTTAAGTGTATTAATTAGTGCGATATCACTGAAATTACATGAATTTGCCAATTTTTCGACAAGTCATCATTTCCACCAATTATTTGTTATTTGTCCTATTAAAAGCCATCAGTGAATTTTTAATATTTGATAGAAGATAAATAAATTATTATTAAGCACATTATTAGATCAAATTATTTTCTCCATTTAAGCTGTACCATTGCTCTAAACAAGGATAATAAATCTAAAGTTCTAAATTTAGCTTTACTCGTGGCTCGATCATAGAATACATATAGATGCAATCATTGTGGAAAATAACTTTTTTCATCTTTGACATGTATGTGTTGATGATATAATTAATATCTGGCATTGCAAAAATTTTTCAATTGATTTTGCAAGGTCTCAAACTTTCATATTTGCACCTACTATTTTATGCCAATTTTTGCTAAATATAGAAACAGGGCTGTTACTAAAAATAGAAACACGTGGTACACTTTTCAAATTTAAATTTTAGATCCTGAGACAACCTAGACCTTAAAAATATATGATAAAATGAAAAGTTTTGTAGACCCTCCTGGACGATTTTTCAGATTTTGCATGTTTTTCTCTGAGACACGCTCTTAACTGGATATTGGCTAATCCGAATTTTCTCTGTTTTTCTTAATTTTTTAGAATATATTAGTTATTTTCATATGCTTCCTATATTTAACTTTTTCTTATTTTCACATATAATAAAGTAGTCTTATAAATGTACAAAATGATACAAAAACAAAAAGTTTTGATCGTTTTCTAAGAGAGAGAAAATACTTTTTGTGGATTTTTGGTTCAAATCTGCACTTTCATAGGAAGCATTTAAAAGCTAATAAAATTCTAGTTTGTTTGAAAAATCATATTTATTTGATATATTTTGAAAGTTAATTCCCTTAATATTAATTTAACTTTCATTTGAAAATTTCTCCAAGTCTTCGATTGTGTAAAAATTATAACTAAATTCATTGTTCTAGTATAATTTTGAGAAGCAGAAAAGAAGATATTTTCATACGCCACCATTCCGCCAAAAATATAGTCCCTGCTAGTTTTCAAGCTCAGTTTACCATTTCTATTTTAAGTTGTACAATTGTGATGAGGAAAGAAAAATATAGTATTTTAAATTCCTTACACCTCAATATATAAGACATATAAGCAAATATACTTTGAATGTTTCATCTAGTCCGAAACCAGAGAAGAATCCTACCTTAACCCTTTCTCTACCGGCACATTTTCAGCGTTTTTGAAAACCTTTTGACATATCCTTATAAATCAATTTATAACTTTTTTATTCAAAGATTAACCTAGGTATAATGTATACCATTTTGTAGGGAATTTTCTGGAGATGATATTTCATAACTATGTAAGTACATCACGACTGACCTTGCTAGTGGAAATTGAGGTCAAAGGTCAAATAAGTGCAGAATTTTATTGCATTTTTTGTCACATTTTAATTTTCAAGTTAAAAATTAACAGTGATACACATTGAAATAGGAAATTCAGAATAAACCCACAAAAGGGCATTATCCTGTACTACATTAATCACATAAACTTTTTTTTTCAATTCTGCAAATAATGACTTTAAAGAGGTTGCTAAGCAACGGAGTATTTTTCAATTTTCAGGCAGTATTTCTTGTTTTTTGCTCATCCCACACACATTTATGCATTCCATTACATTGTAAAGTCAAATGTAGGGTAACGATACTGAAATAATATACATCAGATAATTGTCTGAAAGTTTGACCTCATCAGATTCAATTTTTTGGAGGTCAAAGGTCAAATAAGTGCATAATTTTAAAATTTTTCCCAAAACTTTTCATCCTTCTTGCTAAAATTTGTAACAATGGATGCTAAAGAAGAAAATTATGGATTTACTCTTTAGAAGGCATCATACTGCATTGCAATATCAACATATTATTTTTGTTCAAATTTGTGTTAAATGACCTTTAAATGGTTGCTAAGCAACAACAATATTCAATTTTTTGGCTTTATAGGTTTCTAACTTCTTATTCTAGACAGTTTTCCGTGGTATCGTTTGTAAGATATAAGGTCAAAAATAATGTATAAAACATCCAACAAATAATTGTCTTAAGTATTGACCCTGAAATTTCTGTTCTTTGGGGGTCAAGGTCATATCAGTACAGAAATCTGCCTTAAATTGTATGTATATATCAAAGTTGAAATGCTGCAATTATTATGGACATATTGTCCAATAACTGACACATAAAATTGTAAACAACAAAATCAACAGAGATATCACAAAAGTGAATAGTTTTATTTTAATTACTTTGTTTTTTCTTTTTTTCAAATCTTGGTTGTCATTCAAAAAATATATCTCTGACTTAAGTAAACTGGAACAAAATTTGTAAAATATGTTCTCAAGTATTTCAATCTTAGTGACAAATACTATTAAAATCATATCAAAATTCTACCGGTAAACATGTGTTGCAACCATTATCATTTTTTTAATTACACAAAAGAGAATTTATTTTGTCATTTTCAAAAACTTAGTCAAACACATTCTTTGTCATCTAGAATACATTGTATAAGAAAAGATTTACAATTTTTCTTTTCTTAAAAGAATTACTTTACATTTTCAAGTCTTTACTGGGTCACTTGTTAAAACAACTTTTGTCATTTCATAAGCATATGAAAAGACAGCAAAGATGGACAAGCACAGAACTTCAGATACAATCTTTCACTCATCCAGTTTATGTGGCATACAATGACTGAATTTCAGTATCCAAGGATTTCTTTAGTATTTGTTACTCTTCTCACAAACCCTTGTCTTATGCTGTCAAAAGTCAGAATTCCTTATATCACATGACATAATCTTGAATAACCACTTGCATCATTGATAGAAATAAAGAGCATTCCTAAAAGTGAAGTGTCCAGCAAAGAATAATTAACAAGCAGATAGGCTTATTTGCTAGTAAGTTTGCAGGTTTTTATCTCTAACTTTAGATTCCAGATTACATTATGTGCACATCATCTTCATGTTGAATGAACTCTCTGCCATCTCTCTGAAAGACTGAGGGAACTCCTTTGATTTGACCAAGGCATGATCAGTTTCTAAATGTATTCTGTCCCGACTTCTGTAACAAATTTCAAAAAAAGTTTTGAAAAAGGTTTTCTAATCGAATTAATGTAGTTTTAATCAGATAATTCAGTTTATGCAGAAATCTACAATTGGCAAATTGATATAACATAGTTAAAAAGTCTTTATAAAGCATATCATATATATTATATTATGTATGTCATATTTTGTCATATTTGTAGTTAAATGGTTTGGGGAAGTCAATGTATTATGACTGAAATATTGCAAGCTTTATAGTAAACAATCGGGTTAATCAATTATAAATTTTGAAAAATAGCATTATTAACCAATATTTTATCAAATTCATGAAGTATCCTTTTTTAGTTTCTGTTGTCAGGGTTGTTAAGAGAAAGGGCATGTTGGACTGTTACTTCAGAGAAAAATCCCTGGGACAAGGTGTTTATATATATGGGCTTGTTTGTATGTTATTAAATGTATCTCTCAAGAATTTTTCTCTCAGATGGAGACGCCACCACTTGTCGGTGGACAAATGCAAATTTTGTTCTATACTCGGCACTTACAGCTATTGAGCTGTGAGGGATCTTTTTCATGCCAGCACCTACTGCGACAAGGGACCTTAATTGGGTTATATAAGTATAATATAAGATAAGATATTTTTATAGTGTCTCATCAGAAGAACAGGTCTCCATGTCTCATAGTAAGATTCGAACATGCGATGTAAGGATCAACTCCTTACTTCGTGACTATAGGGCAGAGGCTCTAACCACTGTGCCAGTCCGGCTACTCATGTACCTGGGAGTGTTGACTAATAGCCGTCCAGTGGCAATGAGGAATTTTGACTGCAATAAAATTGACTTACTAATAACTAAGCACATATGTCCTCCACATCATGGTCTTTTCTGTGCATGGTGGCCATAAGCAAGTGGGTCTTCATACATGAAAGTTCTGAAGCCTAAATGGTACCAGCGCACTACAGGTGCTAAAAAAAATTATGTGTTTGTGTTAATTATGTCATGTTTCATTTTTCTTTAATGTACTTTGAGGTGATCAAGAAAACTTACCATGCCACTTCAAAATCAACACAAAAATAAGTCAAACTTATTCGAATCCATCATCTCAAAACACGGTTTGGATGTTCAAACCCACAATACAAAAATTGATTTGTTTGATGTACTCTGACAGGTCCGGCACAAAGTCTTGATTACGCAGTACAGTTAAGGCAACATTTTCTATAAAAACTCACGGAATCCGATGCATATAATGTTTAACAGTTTTATTTTTGAGAAAGACACTCTAGTTAAAATAGCTATTTTTTATCTTGAAGAGGATGTCCATCGCTTTTCACATCGGTATTTTTGACATCATGTGACCCCCTGAAGTCACGTGGGCTCCGATTTTAGGTCAAGAAATGAGATGTCAATTCTAACCAAAAAGTGCAAGGGCAAGGCAAACAAAAAATTAACTGCAAAATGTTTAATGTTGTCACTGTGTATCTATACTTTCTCAAAAGAGATGCTCATTCAGTTAGTTTTTCGATATAATTAAGTTACTCAGCTAAAACAGACAGTAATATATGAAAAATAGGATATTTTCCTAATTTCATCGCGAATTATAAATTAAATAAAGGATTACAAAGAAATGAGCATCACTTTTTGAAAACTATACAATAAAATAAATAATTTAAAATAAAAACCTAGATTTTAGATTATCGCCTTGCCCTTGCACTTTTTGATTAAAAATTGAAATCTTGGAAGTGTCAATCTAATTTTAGTTTTCAAATGCATCATTGACCCAGCATGGGAGATAACTCTTGAGTTCTTGATATAGTTTGTTTACCTCGTAAATTTTAAATAAATATACATGCGGACAGGGCTGGACTCTTTTTTTACTTAATCAAACGGTATGCATAAAAATCGTTGACATTTTTTTTCTTTTCTTTGTATTCGTTCTCCACACATTGTACACATTTAATATGTCTTTCAAACCTCCCGCATTTCCTCAAAGATGTGTATATACATGTAGTATTACATACAAACAGGTTTAAATATTGCCGATATATTTATGTAGAACACAAATGGTTATTTAAAATATAGCCTTCATTAATAATTAATTATATATCTATCCCCCTCTCACACTACTGTACGCATGGCGACGGAACCGGGTTGGGGGTGGGGAGGGGGATAGGGATTAGCCTCCATGAGTCCATACTTATTTGGAAATTATATATTTAATGTAGGCATTGGAATTTACCTTTTTCTTTTGGTTAAGCCCCCTCCCCCTTTCAATTAGCCCCCTTTCATTTGCTTCCGACGCCGATCGTACACAAACTTGTGTTAATATATTTTTTTTATTTCTGCATTTGTTCCCCGATCGCTTTCAATCAGACCGCTTACTGTTAATTAGTGGATATTAACTAGGTTTAAAGTTTTAGGAACTTATTAGAAAGGATTGGGTTATACTCTGTATTTGTTAAGCTAGGAGACAGCCATTTTACTCCGAGGGGGAGGGGCTAGCGGATTTTAGAAATAAATTCTTGCAGATCAGTGATCTCCGAGTTTTTAACATTTTTTTTCATGTTAGACTTTTAAATGAATGAGAAAATAAATAAATAATCTGTCCTTCATTTCATTAATCGGAAATAAATATTAATCTGTCCTTCATTGACATGAAAATAAAAAAAAATCTGATTTGGAAAAACTCCCCCCCCCCTTTCCCTCAGAATCAAATGGTGCTCCCCTATTCTATTTTTAATCAATTAGGGGGATATCTAGTCTTCTGTGTTTTTTTTTATTTTATTAAAAAATAAATGAACACAATGCACATGCTGGAAATAAGATCTTTATGGACATTAGTACCCTCTACACAAAATAGCATGCAAGCTAAGATTTTCAAATCTTAATGGCCTTTTCAACACATGAACAGTAAATAAATTAAAAAGTCAAATTATTTTATTTATCTAGAAAATTTATTAAATAAAATTTCTTTTCAAATCCAATGATAGACTGTAGGCCTATGAATGCTGGGTAGGTGCATCACTTCATGTTCTTGAGGATAAAATGAATTCTGAAAAAATGAGAAAATCAGGAAATTCCATTATTGAAAAAAATTTGTGTTATAAAAAATGAAATTGAAAAATGCATTGAAACATTTAACATAGAATGCATAAACATGATTTCAATTCTTCTGTTAGTTTTATTATCAAAACTTTGTATGATTTATAGCTAATATTGAGCATACCATTTTCCTTAAATTAACTTCCTGCCTGAGTGAATCCATTAGTCCACGGGAAAAGCTATGCCTACAACACAATATAATATGCAGAAATTTATTTGCTATGAAATTACTAAATATACATTGTAGAATAAAATGGCATTACATTTTACAAAAAAAAAATGCTACATTGTATACTGTAGTGAATTTATGTAATTCATATAAATGGGAAAAAAATATGTTACAAAACTTCTCTGGGAAAGTAAAACTTCTGACATTTACGATTATAGTTAATAATAGAATATTTTCTAAAAAAAAAATAAATAATAATGAGTTTTTCCTTCACCAAAGTGAAAAAAAATGTAAAGTACATGCAAACTTTAAAAATGTGAAATGCTTTAGAAGTATACATACCCTGTGGAAAAATGATGCATTTTTCATTTATTTATTTCTTTAAGCCTGATACTCTTGACAGCTACAATGATAAAAATATTATATAAATATTTTAATGTACATGTAATCTAAACAAAAATGAATATTTTTTTCATTACTTTAGAAATTCTAGAAAATTACAACCATAGATCTGAAGGGAGTTTCTATGTTTTCAACACAATGCTACTGATATTTTTTTTTTTATTTGTGCATATTTGTATGTCAAAAGACATCATAGCTTGTATAGGCCTAGTCACTAGTGAATCATTGACTGAAACAATGAAAACATATTATCATTTAATTTAGTTTAAATTTTTGTTACTGATGACCTCCATTATTACACATATTGTTTCAAAGAAATGAGCTAATTGACAGGAACTTAGTACATATTTAGTGCAATTAATTTTTAATAATTCTATAAAGTGTGCAACTTAGTGGGGGGGGGGGGGTTTACACAAAGGCACTGCATTACAGTTTTTCACTGACTGTGATATGATGTGAAATGAACATGAGCACACTCGGGTTTTTTATGTTAACAAAAGCATGTCTACATATTGTAGACCTACACATATATCTACACATGCGATACATCTGTACATACCTGGCCTGGAATTTCAGTGCAGTGATCGATCTGCTGAGATTAGTGCATATCGTCTCAGTTTTCTGCTATTTTCCGAAATAATGTCCTCATATTCTCGTAAAAGGAAGAAGCAATGCCGTGTCTCTTATTTCATCCCTATTTTCTTTTAAGATTGTGTGGTTATTGCATTTAAATCAACTGCAAATCTCAGCTGATGTCGCCACGTTTTTAGATGTAAACAACATTCCGTGTCACCGAGTGCAAGCGCTTGGCTGAAGCCGAATGCAGACAAACGACGCATTAAAAAGAGAATTATTTTAAAGACTTGATATTATATATACGGGAAAATCACTAAGTATTTTCTATTTCAACATGAAGATATTGCTGTTTATTACAAATTCTTGCAAACATCGGTAAATTGTTATTTTAAGCACCATTTCCTTATATGGATCAATCAGGGCGGAGCATCTGTCATGACGTCAGAGCTCATTATGACTTCATTACCATATTTTTTTCATGTGTTGCCTTAACTGTACTGCGTAAGCTATATAGCTTGATTTAGCTATATAGCTTTATTAAGCTATTCAGAATAGCTTAATTAAGCTATTTTATCACAATTTTTTCTCAAATGATTTATTTTTTCAGCATGTGCAACAAGTCACACCTTGTTGCAGTGGAAATATTAAACTTTGAACTCTTCTGAATACAATGCATGTAAAATCACTCACCAAATTGTGTCTCCTTGAGAGACTTTGTACTCAATTTTTTTTATAAAGTTTGGGGGCTTTTATGAGTGACCACACAATTATTTCTTGAATGAATTTATAAAGGAGGTCAGTTATGGCCAACAGGATAACCGATTGGTAACTGTTTCACACAATGAGAAGCAATCATACTTATCCACGTCAATAATTTTTTCAGCACTGTAAACTTTTATTTTTCTTTTTAAATTTACTAAAATTGTTTCATTTTAAAGTAAAAATGTATAATTTCTATAGGATGATTTTTGACTGAAAGTTTTTATGACAACAAACTTGTGTAGCTAACAAACATGTCAAATGTGTACTGCTAAGAAATCTGTGATTTCATGACAGTTATCAATTTTTCAGCAGTGTAAACCACACGAAAATTAACTACCTACCTCTTATCTTAAAAATGTGGATCGGAGGGGACGGAGTACATCGAACAAAAATATTTTGTTGATCAGTCAACACAGTATTCAGATTCCATATTGAGAAAACAGTGACATCGCATTGTAAACAATTTTGTCATCGGAAAAATAGTTTTTGTGAGAGTTTTTTTGAAAGAACCGAAAATTATCATTTTTGGGTTACCGACGATGTCAAACCAGCGAACGGCTTCTTATCACATGTACATGTGTAGCCAGGGTCCAGTCTACTACTATAGTATGTATATATATATAGGTCCTTAGTAGTCTATAATGTCTTTTCAATTCAGTCAATGTACTCTACAATACTTTTAAACTTTTCAATCAATACTTACTCACATCTAATGCCAAAGAAAAGACCCGTCATATCTGATGAATTGACGTGTTCTCCATCGTAAAATAATCATGAAAATCCGTGCTGATCAACAACCTGTTGTTGTTTACAGCTTCAGCGGAAACACGTGTTAATCTCAAATAAAATCAACTCATACCGTAATGAGTCGAGATTTTGTATTAAATCATTGTGTTTCAGTTTTTTTTTTAAATTTCATGTCAGTATATGTTTAATTGTATTTTATATTAAGAATATATTTTTATAAAGCAAACAGCAATAAATCTTTTTTTTTTTTTTTTGACGTAGACCTTTAGGAATCAAACATTATTTTTTTTTATCAACACTGAATAATCTTATTGCACATTGCATAAATAAACAAAAATGAAAAATACATATATACTATATTTCTCTAAAGCTGTAAAGATAACTACTGTTATTTTAAATCATTTTTTTAATAATGCATCTATTTAAATTTAATTAAATATAATAGTACATGTACTAAATATGTTGTTCCGAATGAGGCGCAACGAAAACGACCTTGACGTTAAATATTGACTACCTTCAAATTTTCTACAAAAATTACGCGGAGGTTCAAAATTCAAACTATGGTAATTCAGGGAATACCGAAAATAAAGAGACCAGTGAAAGCTTGTTAAAATGGAAATTTTCTCTACTTTTACCAGCTGTATTTTGTTTTCCCTATTTCAACACAGAAATAAAGGTAAAACTGCGTTTAATTCAAATATTACGAATAAAACCCAGAAAAATCACATGCGTGGAGGAAAATTCTTGTTTTAAAAAAATATTTAAAAGAAAAAGCAATAATTTTTACATATTTTAAAAGCAGAGAAAATATCCTTTTAAATATATTAATATTATTTAAATGATTTAATCAGGAAAAAATATACCTATCGTCAGGATATTCGTCCTTGCTTTTGAAAATTGCGTCATTTTCAAAAAGTCATGAATGTCTTCAAAACGTAAAATCTTTTCATTACCGATTAATGGACATTTTCGGTTGGGTGAACTTCTACTGCACTATCGATAACGGATAAAAAAAAGTATGGAAACCCTAAAAAGCAATAATGAAATAAACAAGAATAGATATGGGTTACCCCATATCCAAAGATATTCGACTTTTAGATTTAATATGTTAAACAGTGTTTAATATATACAAATTTTAATGTTTTTAAATAACAAGTTTAATGTGTAAAAAGCTTTTGCTATCATTGCAAGACACCACAAATTATTTTTATTTCATAACATGATATTAGGCATTGGTATCTAAGGCTGGATTCAAGAAAATCTTATTTCTCTAAAACTGTATTATTTTTTCTTTTCCTTTTATAGGGTACAAATGTCAACTTTTAAATGACCTTTTCTAAGACTTTCAAAAACCTTGAATCTAATACAGATTAATGAAATGAAAATTGTTGCATAAAAATATTTCATTTTCAAGCTTAATTTTGATGCATTTCTAATTAAATATTAATTTTTGGAGTTATCCTTCCTGGCTGAGGATCGGATATCCTTAATTGGATAATTTGAATGTAAATTCTGATTAATAAAACTTATACCATCCCTGCTGAACTTCTCAGTATATTTTGTTTTAACATTTGCATCTGCAACGAAGTGTGTTTAAAATGGGTTAAGAAATCAGGACCGGGCCCGGAAATTCTAAACGGAAAAACCATTTTAAAAAAAATACTAAAAAAAATAATTTATTCGTTACGGAACTTACTTATATAATTCAAATTCTATATAAAATGATATGCCGAACTTTACCACGAACCCAGTTTTCAACTTAGAAATCTCCAACCCGGTTCGGGTTTTGCTACACATTTTATAACTACGCTCCCTAAGAGGGAGAATTAACAAACAATTAACATGAAATTAATACAATTGTTGATTATAGTATAATTAATTCATCGGTGAAAATATATCAATCGAATAATGAACTAGATATTCTGATAGCAAATATGTTACAGAAAAAAGCTGAAGAAGGAGCGAGCGTGGGAATATTTTTATTTGCATTTCGGGGAGAAAGTGATCTTTAAAGAAAAAAAATACATTAATTTTGGTTTCTTTTACACATGACATAAACAGCATTGTTCTTCCAATGAACCAATATGTTCTATCTACTTATCATGATGGAACTATTTTCGTCGGAACAATTTGTTTAAGTCGCCGCTGACTACAATAATATATCTTGAACTGATAGGAAGCACTGATCAAATATACTGAAAATAATACAAGCTCCTTAGTTTTAAATGGCGTTTATTAATAATGTTACTCAAGGCATCATGATCTGAATTAAAATATTGTAGATCACTGATGCAGGAAAAACTAATTTACTTATCCAATTCAGAACTGCTTTAAAACGTTAGGTCTGTAAACTTAATTTAAAAAAACGCCATTTTAAACTAAGGAGCTTGTATTATTTTTTATTTCAAAATTATTGCTTTTTATGGTTTCCATACTTTTTTAATCCGTCATCGATAGTGCAGTAGAAGTTCACCAAACCGAAAATGTCCAATAAGGCTCAAAATTTTTACAGGGTCTTAAAGTAGAGATAATTTCCTAAAAGATGATATGTAATTTATATACCTTAATGCTATTATTAAAAATATACAGAGGTCCTGTTATCGCGATGCCGTGTTTTAACGCGCTATCGGTCATATTGACTGATGCGGTAGAGAAGGGGTTAAGGTATTCAATGTATAACGAAGGGATTTTTACTGATTTTAAGTAATTTTAAACTAGTTAAAAGCACACAGCTAGAAAAAAATAAAAGTGAAATAAACCAAATTCACATGACTGATAACACGTTAGGAGACGGTCATTTTGCACACTTCAAGTTTTTAAAGAGTTATCTGCCCTTGATGGAAAGTGGAAAATTCTTAAAATTTCTCAAAATTTCTGCGGTAAATAATTCATTTTATTTTATATTTTAATAAAGAGCCGAAATATGGCTGAAATACTGCCGACTCGGCGTAAAACAACAATAATCAATAAAGAGGGAGTTTATGCATATTTTCACCAAGGGATTTCTTTGAAATCCAAATTACTTTTTATAATATCTTATAAAAACATGCACTGCCCATAGACTTCAATGTAAAATTCAAAGTGATATTAATTGGACAATAATCAAGATTTTGTAAATTCCTTTGGTGGAGCATTTTAATTTGATAATATCTTCAAATTGCTACCATGATTAAAAATATTGGACCGTTCATTTATTAGGTACAAAATATGGTCGTTATACCTTGAATACTTTAATCCATATTCTTATTACACTCACTGCATAAAACACTGTGGTTCCAGATAAATCAGGTAATGAGTGAAAACAAAATAAGAATTCAAGCAACACCTATAATAAAAAATATCAAATAAAATCGTCATAGATAAAAAGATTTCTTGTTTGAATTACTTTTTTATATAATTCAATTTAAAAAAATATCTGAGGCAATTAAGAATTACTCATTTATGTAAAATGATTTATCACATGAAAGCATAAAATTTATATTCAACTGTCTTTTATGTATATCTTTAAATGACGGACTTCCTCATAGGCAAAGTTTCAAAGAGACGGATACTTACACTGAGGGATACAACTAAATCCATTTACGTAAAGTTGTGGGAAAAGAAGACGTGGTAAACCTACCCATGAATGAAAACAGCACCGTACAGATAAATTGTATACTGTAAAGCACTTAATTCCACAATGTCGACAACCATTGAGGAATGCTAAGATCTTAAATTCTTTACACAAGACACTACGTACTCACTAGAAACCTTTATTTAGCTGACCCGGACTTAACTGAGCTTCTTTGAACACATGTTGTCCGTCTGTCTGTCCATCCATCTGTCTGACTGTCCGCCTGCATGTAAACTTCATATTTTCAATTTCTTTACAAGGATCTCTGTGCCAATTTTAAGCAAACTTGGTTCAAATCATTTTTTGGGGAAAGGGAAATTTAAATTACAACATTTAAAGCCAAATCCCTTCAAAGGGGAAAATTATCCAAAAAAAAAAAGCAAACAAAACTGAAGTGAGCTCTTCAAAAATCTTCTTCTCAAGAACCACTGTGCCAACAACAGGCCCAAGGGCCACATCGCTCACCTGAGCACATCAACTAAGAAAAGTGGGGCTTGATTAACCCTCCTGGGTGTCATGATTTGAACAATGTAGAAGCTACACTACCTGAGGATGATTCCATATAACTAGAAAAATAACAATAATCATGGCTTTAAAGTACTTGAAAAGACAATTAAAAGGTTTCCCTTTATAGCCTTATGTACAGCTTTGGTCAGCAATTTTTGGCCAAAAACTAGCCCCAGAGGTCGGGCTTTGAAAAAGCTTGAATCTCCACTAATTGAGGATGATTCCACATAACTTTCGTCTTTCCTGGCCCAATGGTTGTTGAGAAGATTGGAAGATTATAAAAAAAAATTCCTATTTATCCCTATGTAAAAACTTGTCCAGCCATTTCGGCCACCCTAACCCCGGGGGTCATGATTTGAACAAACTTTTATCTACACTACCTGAGGATGATTCCACTCGAGTTTCATCTTTCCTGACCCTGTGGTTTTTGAGAAAAAAATTTTAAAAGTGCTATTAGTTTTTCACTTATTCATTTTTATCTCCTCTTGGAAGAGGGCTCCCCTTCATTTGTAAAATCTTGAATCCCCTTAATTCAACGATACTTTAAGCTAAGTTTCGTTCTTGAGAAGAAGATGACAATGTGAAAAGTTAACGACAACGACAGACGACGGACAAAATTTGATCAGAAAAGCTCACTTGAGCCTAAGGATCAGGTGAGCTAAAAAAGGAGTAGTTAATTAATATGCATCTGGATTCAAGGCTGTTTCTTCCAAAGACAAAAGGAATCCTGTGCGGCGGGAATTTATTGTTCGAAGTACAAGAAGCCTTCTCGAAATGGAACGATTTTAGAAATGTGGATGTCTATCAGGACAACTCTTGGGCCTGCTAGGGAATGGCCAACCTTAATTCGCAGGTTATATTGGAGCCGATGTCTCACGCAGTTGGAGAGGGTCTTGATTTGCACATTCATTTTTGTGAATGGCTTAAACCGAGACGTCTTTATGGATTGGTTTATGGGCATTGGGTTGGCTGGGGACAAACTAGCGCAGAGTCATTTTCAGGCCATCTTAGGTATACTAGTTTCCTTCATATTGAGAATTTTTTAGTATCGAATATACTTTAAAATTAATAATTATTTAAGATTATGCCACACTGGCCGGAATTATACTTTATATCCCTAGAATGTGACCCAGAGACAATATCAATACCTGGATGGACGAAGGGGGCGGTACCTTCCGCGTGGGGAAAAAGAAAGTAAGTAACGAAATAACTGTGACAAAGGAAATAAATGAACAAACTCTCTATTTACCGTCCTTGTTTTTTAGTGGTTGAATATAAATTTTTTAAGGGTGAGTATCTGGTTAGAATCTGGTTAGAACCATTTCTAAAGTTGTTATTTAAAAAAAAATATTGAATAAGCTCCACCCCTTCTCCTTTTAAATATACGTCGTTTTGACGTCAGTCGTCCAATACAGTCATGTCTGCAAGGAGAGGTAGCGGAGTTATCGGACACGACGGCTAGAAAACAACGAGATTTTGGAAACCCATGAGATTTTTACTGCCTGCTTTCAAAATCTGAAGATGTATAAACTGGTGTAGGGAACACGGCATTCTGGCATCAAAATTTCGATCCATGGTCGTACAACTGTGATGGTCAGCTAAAATTCAAGACGCTAGCTCGGGCCCATGGAGTCAGCATATTCCGATGTTCAGTAAACATAGAATCAATGGACAATGTTGAAGCATGCAATATAGCAGCGGCAAATGAATTTCTGCTTGAAATACAAAGATCCGATGAAAGTTTCACAAGTACTAGTACACCAAACAAACAAAAAAGGACGAATTTGGCCAGTACTCACAAGCCATGCGAGCTAAAATGGCAAGATATTGTATTGAAAACGGTCCTTCAAAAATAGCTCGCCATTTTTCAACAAAACCTGACAGACAATTATTGAAAGCACGGTAAGGAGCATAAAATCCTCATATCTTAAATTGGAAACTCTTAAAAAAAACCCAGCCACATTATTTCAACTTTCGCCAAGGGGCGGTCAAGTTGGAGTATACGACACAATGATAGACTTACCTTAGACAAGAGGCCCACGTGCCTTTTAGGTCACCTGAGTATTGTGTAACAACTTTCAAACAAATAACTTTGGCTCGTGTTTTAAAACAGGGGCCATGAAATTCACAAAACATATTTTTAAAGAGGCACTTTTGTTTATCATAATTATATAATAACGTAATTGAGAATGTAGATGTTGATTTAAAACTTGTGATCATCAAAGAAAAACTTGCAACACAATAGGGTATGATTAAATGATCGTATTTAACCACTGGACTAAAATAGAGAAACATACGAAATTCAATGATCGAGGTCACTGTAAATATGTTCTATTAGATTGAATGAATTTGTGAAAGTATTGTTGTCTTTAAGTATACATAACCTGTGGTTCGATATCGGATTAATGGTCATTACTTATTAAAACGCACGGATGAATTGAACAAAAATGTTTGTATGTAATTACATAACGCCTGTACTAGGGCCATGCAGATAATGCCCCCGGATCGAAGGATCGAGGGTATATTGTTATTGTCTTCCCTGTCTGTTTGTTCCACACATATAACCTAGCCTATATCTATTGAGTGGTTGGGGCTATGGCTTTCATAATTCATAGGTGTGTTACTTGTGACATGACCTTTCTTTGGGTAGCACCAAATTTGACCTCTTGACCTTGTAGTTTGACCTACTTTTATTCTATTTGTTATCAACCTTAACCTTCACCATTACTTTTAAACAGATCGAGACTTCAAATGCACACTCCACTGAATAAGCACTTTCAACTGACATCAAGGACAATTGTCTTTTGACCTTTACTGTGACCAATATGCTAATAATAGATTTTTCCAACTTTCGGTATAACTTTTGGACCATAGGAGATAGAGACTTTATATTTGGTATTCATACTTCACTAATTGAGTGCTCTCAAACGACATCGAGGTCAATCACCTTGTGAACTAGTTTGGAACCTTTATGCTAAGAATAGCTTTTTAAACTTTGTTGCCGCCGTGGGCACAGTGTTTCACAAACACATCTTGTTTAGTTTATTTATTTGAAAACAATACCAACTATGTGTTATATATAGGATCTCCCATGGTTTGTGGTTTGATATGATTTTTACCTCTTCTGAGCCAAAGGCTCAAAGAGCTAATGCTATGGCCATTTGTGCGGTGTGCGTTAACTTTTTAGAATATGGGCCATAACTCAAGAACCCTTTGGCCTATCAGTACCAAATTTGCCACAGGGTATCCTTGGCCCAAGGGCTACCATTTATACTAAAATAAGGGTTGGGACCCTAAAACAAGGGGAGATAATCAGGAAAACAAAACCAAAAGTACTAGTTGCTAAAAAATCTTCTTCTCCAGAACCGCCAGGCAGATTTTCATCAAACTTACATACAAGGATCAGGATATGTTGAAGATTAAAAATTGTTCAAGGCATGACCCTGGGCAAAGGGCGTGGCCTCAAGGTCACTTTGAAGTTGACCTAAATTTACAATTAATAAAAATGTTTATATTTTGCTTACTATAAGGGCTAGGATCATCAAATCTTGTAAGTTGATGCATCTTAGGGCTTCACATCATGTAAACTCAAAAGTAGGTCACGGTGACCTACTTTTTTAATTTCGCGGGCATTTATTTTCAAATTGATTTGAAGGCATATTTTGGACACTTTAAGGCCTATGACCATGGAACTTAGTCAGTTGATGCATCTTGGGTCCTTGAACAACGTCAACCTAAAAGTAGGTCACCGTGACCTACATTTTGAACTTTATGACTTGACCTTTTTAAAACATTGAATCCCATTATTTCAGGCACTGAAAGGGTTAGAATCATCAAATCTTGTAAGTTGCTGCATCTTGGGAGCTTAAAACATATTTAAGAAAAAATAGGTCACTGTGACCTACTTTTAGAATTTTGCAGGCACATGTTTTCAAATTGTTTAAAAGGCAATTTTTGATTACCTTCAAATCTACAATCATCAAACTTGGTCATGAGATGCATCTTGGGACTCTGAAAAATGTCGACCAAAATGTAGGTCACGGTGACCTACTTTCGACATTTTATGACTATATTTAAGTATCTTAGATATTTATTGACTTAGAATCATCAAACTTTGTGAGTTGATGCCTCTTGGGTTTTCGGAGAGCGACAACCAAAAATTAGGTCACAGTGACCTACTTTTGACATTTTATAGCTAAATTTAAGTATCTCTGGTACTTATTGGCTTAGAATCATCAAACTTTGTCAGTTGATGCATCTTGGGTTTTCGGAGAGTGACGACCAAAAATTAGGTCACGGTGACCTACTTTTGACATTTTATGGCTATATTTAAGTATCTTGGGTATTTATTGGCTTAGAATCATCAAACTTTGTGAGTTGATGCATCTTGGGTTTTAGGAGAGTGATGACCAAAAATTAGGTCACAGTGACCTACTTTTGACATTTTATAGTTATATTTAAGTGTTTCCTGTACAAATTGGTTTAGAATCATCAAACTTTGTCAGTTGATGCATCTTGGGTTTTCGGAGAGTGACGACCAAAAATTAGGTGACAGTGACCTACTTTCAACAATTTATGGCTATATTTAAGTATCTTGGGTATTTATTGGCTCAGAATCATCAAACTTTGTGAGTTGATGAATCTTGGGTTTTAGGAGAGTGACGACCAAAAATTAAGTCATTGTGACCTACTTTTGACATTTTATGGCTATATTTAAGTATTTCCTGTACAAATTGGCTTAGAATCATCAAACTTTGTCAGTTGATGCATCTTGGGTTTTCGGAGAGTGACAACCAAAAACTAGGTCACAGTGACCTACTTTTGACATTTTATGGCTATATATAAGTATCTTAGGTATTTATTGGCTTAGAATCATCAAACTTAGTCAGCAGATGCATCTTTAGACTCTGAAAAACTGCAACTAAAATGTAGGTCACGGTGACCTACTTTCAACATTTTATTGCTATATTTAAGTATCTCTGGTACTAAATGGCTTAGAATCATCAAACTTTGTCAATTGATGCATCTTGGATTTTCAGAGAATGTCGACCAAAAAGTAGGTTACAGTGACCTACTTTTGACATTTTATGGCTATATTTAAGTATCTTAGGTATTTATTGGCTTAGAATAATCAAATTGTGTAAGTTGATGCATTTTGGGTTTTCCAAGAATGTAGACCAAAAAGTAATCCTTATTGGCTAAGAATCATCAAACTTTGTCAGGTTGTGCAACTTTGGTCTTAGGATACTTAGGGTTAGAGGCTTCAATTACAATTGATAGGTTGTACAATTTCAAAGAAGAGCGATTCAAGGCCCTTGGGCCTCTTGTTATCCAACTCGTTGTGTTTTCTATCCCCTCGCCAAGGCTCGGGGATAGAAAACACAAAACTCGTTGGATAAAAATCATATCAAACCACAAACCATGGGAGATTCTTTTTATCACATATTTTGTTCACTATAAATGTGTATTTTGTCGTTATTTCTAATTCGAAGTTCCTTTTCGGTTACCTCAGACCAAATAATGTAGTAAATAAAATTAAGCTGTATGAAATAGTTCGTACAAATATAAAAGCAAGAAAATATTTCAGCACTTATTTTTTTAAATTCATGAATGATTTTTTGTTAAAATACATCAAATAAAGTGAAATTCGACAAATTAAGTCATTCTCTCCCATCATACGCATGTATTTGTTTATTAACATTACGTCACGCGGCGTAGGAGTACATAGTGTTGATACGAAAACGATATCACATGAGCTATATCAACGGGATAAAGGGGGAAATATGTGATAAAATTACTCCTTACACCAGAAAATCATTTCAGAGTGGTGTTTACGTTGAAGTGAATTTTCTCTTAGTCATTTAAACCTAAAATAAAAATACATCTTTTATTTCATTGTATTTCATAAAAAACTATGACATTACTTCGTCTGGAAGAATAGGTACATGTGCACTATGATTACGGAAGCACGTGGCTTAGGAATGTGTGAACATTTTAAAAATGAAATCGGTAATGGCGGCCTATACGAGACTATAAAAATGCAGCTCAAACTGATTTTAAATTGCTTTTTCTTAACATTTATCTATCAAAAGTCTATCAAAGTGTGATTCTCAAAACGCATACGTTCCAAAAACTTTTCGAAGTTTAAAATATTGAAAAAAACAAAAGAAATTACATATATCTTTTTTAATTAATTAAATAAGGGGAGATAATTCTTGCCAAAATTCAAGGTCATGAATTAGGAGACATCCCACTAAACATAGTTAGAGTAATAAATGGGTAGTATGTCTGAATAAACTAAGTTTTCAATGCCTACATATCTGTTATGTCTTCAATTTGATTGAATTTCTTCCTATTAGGGACTGAAGACCTTAAAACATGCAAATATTTCAAAGAGCACAATTTCTTTCAAGCAAGTCCCTGCACTATCATATGTAATATCACACACTGAAGTTTTATATATATTAACACACACGTACACCCACACACACACACACATGTATTTAACACATTCTTCTATTCTTATAGAAATCAATTACAATTACTTACAGGCATGCACTTGAACAAAAAAACCAAAATGTTTCCTCTTTCCCTTCGATTGGTTCAATGAATTTGTGCTCTTTAAATACCATCGCTTCCATAGGAATCTGTGTCTTGAACTTTGCACTTAAGAGAGCCATCCACTCCGGGACGGTACTGGAAGATTCCACTTCGAGTAATAATGACGAGCCGCCATTTATCACCCTCTGCAGCCTCTTTCCAAGGTTGTCCAGAAAACGGACTTCCAAAATATAATTGATGACCAGTCTTGTATTTCCAAAATTAATTAGGTATAGATTAAGTTGTGAAGAATAATTCGATATTGTTTATTATGATAGGCATCTGGCAATTAAGGTCTAACTAGTAAAGAAATATATGAATGATGCAATATTTGTTATATTTAATGCCTACACCACAGGAGATGGATAAACAATTTTTTAAGGAGTGTAAAAATCATTAATATCTGAAAATCAAGGTTGACATGGTTTTCCTGTACTTTTAATTTTTTAAGATAAATTGTAATTGTTATTGTTTGACGGGCGTATCATGCTGTGGCTTGGCACTTTATTTTTTTATATTTTACTGAGAACAGGTCCAGTCCATAGACTATTTTCACCTACGTAGGTATTAATAGCTACCTAGGTATTTAAAGCTACCCAAAGTAGCTATCTTTACCTTTTTTGATGTTCAGTAAGCACAGGCACGGGCTTCTAATCGATCACAAGCCACGTGGGGAAGCGGGTTAGAATAGATCCCAAGTACCCCCTTACTTGTCGTAAAAGGCGAATAAATGGGGCGGTCCTTCGGATGAGACCGTATAAACCGAGGCCCCGTGTCACAGCAGGTGTGGCACAATAAAGATCCCTCCCTGCTCAAAGGACCTGAGTGCCGAGCATAGGCCTAAATTTGCAGCCCTTCACCGGCAATGGCTACAACTTTATATCAGTGAAATATTCTGGATAGGGAAGTTAAACAGTATACAATTAATCAATCCTCGATCACAAATATTCTGGAGAGGGACGTGCCGTGGAGACCGGTCTTTCGGATGAGACCGTATAAACCGAGGCCCCGTGTCGCAGTAGATCCCTCACTGCTCAATGGCCCTGAGTGCTGAGCATTAGACAAAATTTGTAGCCCTTCACCAGCAAGTGGTGGCGTCTCCATATGAGTGTGAAAAATTCTCGAGAGGGACGTTAAACATCATACAATCAATCATTAAACAGTATACAATCAATCAATCCTCGATCACAAACAGCTAGTAGTAATTTCCTCATCACATAGAGTACTGCAAAGAAATCAGTTAGATTTAAATGCTCTAATGATGCTAAACTCCTGAACATTAAATTCTTGCACGGATTCAGTGTAAAACGAATTATACAATTTTTTGTTTGGAAAAGTCTACTGAAATACAGGACAGTTCCGCACATAACACAGATCACTACAATACCCGTAATGACCCCCGTCGCAATGATCCAGGGACTGTCTGAAATTATTTCTATTTTTATTGTAAATGACTTCTTATCGAAATTCCGTTTATCTGATGAAAGTTATTTAAATTGTTTTTTCACAAACTTATAGAATTGGAAAATAACAGCCTTTGTTTAATATGTAAAGTTTTGCTTACTGAATGCCACCGCTGAAATATCGGTAAGGACATATGTCAACGATTTTGTTGTGTCGTAGCTAGCCTTAGTCGTACTTAAATACTGCAATTAAATAGAAAAATTATCATTACTGTTTACATTAATAAGAATTTAAAACGTAATTGGAAAGTTATTTATTTCAAAATAAAATTAAAATTATGATTGAACCCTATGATGATTTTTTTTTAAAATTACCTACCTAGCTAAATTTGTCCTTCAACATAAGTGTTGTTCCCCTCGTCAGTTTAAAATCATCACACGTCATAACTGTATTCAGGATCTGTCTATCATCTAGCCTGTGGTCGCTGCATTGTCGATAGAGATCATGGAAACTCTGATGCCTCTTTGCAAAGCTGAAACGGCATTTTGAAAGTTGAAACGGTATTTCAAGGTCTGACTTGCAATACTGCATGACCAACTGCTGTAGTGGTTAAAAGTAAAAACGCCAACATCATCTTCTGTATCTGTCTCTTGGAATAACGTTGCTGAAGCCCTGAAGCTGATGGTCTTACATACTAGCGCTACCCAGGCACTTTTTTATTCCACTGGCCTTATGATGTCTGCTAGACGAGCAAAGTGGTATGTTTGTCGGTGCATTAGAGAGAACCGCTCTTCTACTCCGAATACAAACAAAGTTAAAATCGGTAAACTTAAATGACAATATATACAATTAAAAATAAATAAATAATTATATATTTTGATGATTTAACTTTGACTGAATAAAAATTTGGTGCGGAAGAAATAAATATTAACATTCGTTATTTGCACTTTTACTGTTTGGTCTTTGTCTTAATAAATATTTCAAAATATTCAATGAATGTAGTCTTAGGTGTAATTTTTTCTGGATTTAAGACATGTTGTTAATGAGGACCGGGCGATTAAAAATTGATTTATTTCTGTAGGGTATTAAATATCTCCAGTTTCAATGTTTCTAAGAATAAAGGCCCGGTCCTCGGAATGAGAAGAATTTTGAATAATTTCAATCAAGTTCTCAGCTGTTACATTTTGAATTGGAACGTTTATCGATTTTTGGACTGAACTTTGCTCGCCTTTTCTCCAAATGAAATATATATGACTTTAACAATCTTTCTAAATCTTCATCACACACCCAAAGTTCAGGGTATTCATTATCTTCCCCTGGAAACTAACGATCTTTTTAACATGTTGATGGTGGAGTCTTGGAGGGTAAAGTTCCCGTCTGTTGTCGGTCACTTCTCCGCATGTCCTACATCTGAATGTAGGTCTAGCTAGGTTGGCGCAATATTGACGGAGGAGGTGGACGGAAGGATATGGAAATAACGAACAGTATTCAATCTCAACGTCCATTAAACAAATCAAAAAAGGGGGTAGACCATATAGGGATTAAAATTATAGGAATGTAGAAAAAAAATGATATAAAATATGTTTGACAGGTACTGGGGCCCTAATCTTCCATAATTGTGAATTTCAAAGCCCGAGGGTCAAGAGTACTATAGGATGGGGGTTTGGGGTTGGGTACTTATACAACGAAACTGAATGAATTACTACAAACAGTATTATCTAATGTAATCTGTAATTCAATTTTAAAACGTTAAAGTTAATTAACACTGTTCCAAATTTTAAATGCATAAAAAAACTTTCAAATTTAAATTTTTGTGTATATTCTTTATTGTATTAAATTATGCTAATGTATATTAATGAAGTCAACTGTAAGAAAATCAATCAAATTACCTGTAACTGCATCCATTTTTACACTATCTAGGGGGGGGGTTCTTCTTCACTGCTTTTCCTCAGTCCAAGTCCAGCAGAAATGGATAACTCGTTCTCTGTGAAGACGCAGCTAAGGATACATTTAAGAGGGTTACTGCTAGTTTATTTGAAGATTCCGCTTGTCGTTCCTTACCTTTATTAATCTGAATTTTGCTGAATTTGTCTGTATTGTTTGGATCCGTTTTGAGGACACCAAGATTCTTCTGTTTAAAAAAAAAAACCCTTAAGTTCGAATATATACCAAAATTTGAATGAAAAAAAAAAGAATTGCATGCAGTTTATTTATAACCAATTCTAATAACTTGCAACTATAGATGCGTCTAGCCTAAATTTTAATGAAGAACTACATTACTTGTGTGTTATTGACTGCTATTTACAAAAATATGTACGTTGTGATACAAAGTTTGTGGAGTAAGTGTCCTCCTCATAGTTACTTCAAACAGAAATATTTCAGAGTAAATCTAAAGATATCGACTTCACAGACTTTCTTGCTGCTTAGGATTCAAATCAATAAATGAAACACTTTATGCTCAAACTAAACCGCCAAACTCTTGTTTGATATCCAATGTTTTGTTACCTTCGAGCTAGGATGCTGCAATCATGTGCTTTTCTACCACTCTGACAATACTGAGCATGTAATGTAATCAAAAAAAAAAACTTTAAATATCAAGACATTTTAATTAAAGGCTGCAAGCATTTGAGCTTATTAATTATGATAATCTTTAAAAAAATTTGTATTTCCAAAAAAAAAAAAACAACCAACTTCACTTTGTACTAGCAATTTTGATCAACAGCTGGTTATATAAATCTTTTACATTTAGTATTTTAACACTTTTTAAACATTCATTTTTATTTTTAAGCAAGAAAAAGGTCTTGTATATGTAGTGATAACAAACAGCATTGGAATTGACTCTGTCCAATCCTCCGAGATTAAGCGCAGTACGGACCTTAAACAATGCTCAGCTATGGCATCTTCCTTAGGGGCAGACTGTTGCATCTGGCAGGGGACTCCTTGTTCACCAGCCTGTACTTTACTTTAATTATATTCAGGCCTCAGTCAACGCTCAGGCTCTTATAATCCTGTGACAATCTGCTAGACAGCGACAGCACCAGATTATCAAGTCCAATCAGCTCTGACAAAAGATTATTTAGAAGACAACTTTAAAAAAAAACGGAGGACATTCTCCGAAAATGGATGGGGAAATTTGTCATGACTAGGACCATTACATCACCAAGTAGAGGTTAGGTGTGCAGAAAATCAGCACGATGAAGTCACACTGGCCATTGGTTCAACAGCCAAAAATTTCCTAAATGATAATGATAACTTGTCAATAGAGACAGTCAGCAACAGAGACAGTCAGCAAAGTCTTAAGATACAATTATTATGATATTTCAACAAAATGCATGGACAAACTAATGTTAACTTTTGAGACATCTGGAGCAAGACAATTTGTTCACAATTTTCATCTGTTTTATTTGTTTTAAGGTCAGTTAGAGAATTCTATTGCACAGCAACATAGGAAATGGTGAAGAAATTCCCCTTCAATGACCAGATACTCAATGGAATTGGTTTTCTGAACACCAGCACTAAGGACAAAATATCCACAGACGACATAGTCAGTTTGTCCCAGAGTTTCAGGAGAAGAGGAAACTTTTTAATATGAACCTGTAGAATATATCCTTACTTCATTGTCATACCTTCTCAAATTTGAAACTTTCACACTCAATCAATACTGGAAATCAATGGGGAAACTGAAACTCCTAAGTGGCCAGAAACAGTTTGAACACCTGAAAATAAAAAAAAGGAGCATAGAAAACACAGACCTTCGAAATGAAACTTACGTACATAACTTACTTTGTTTATTTAATACCCAGAAATAGAGAAGAAGATTTTCAAGGAATTGTTGCATTTTCACTATATAATCTATAGAGCCCCGCCCTAAAACCAGAACCCCTTACCCTGTGGCCATTAAATTGACAAATCTGGAAGAGGCACTCTTGTTCATCATAACTTTGTACTTACTTAGTTCAATTAATACCCAGGAACAGAAAAGAAGATTTACAAAGAATTTTTGCAATTTTCACTATATTTAGCCCCGCCCTAGCACTTCAACCCCTGGCCCAGGGCTATGAATCTCACAATTTTGGTAGAGGACTCAATGCTGATTACAATCATGCCAACAGTTTGCCTGCTTGATGTCCATGAGCAAAGAAGAAAATTTTTAAAGACTGCAATAATTTTAGTGGTTTTGGCCCCACCTCTCAGGCCCCAGGGGGGCGAAGACCATGAAAATCACTATTTATGTCCCCCTTCACACATAGATACTATATATCAAATATGGTTGAAATTGTTTCAGTGGTTTCAGAGAAGAAGCTGAAAATGTTCAAATGTTAACACACGACGGACGACGACGGACAGAAACAGCAATAGAAAATGACCTAAAAACATATCTTCCGGCCCATGCATGTGGATGTCAAAAACACGAATTACAAGTACTGGGTAACATTTTAAGCATGTATAATGAAAAAATACTGAAGATATGTCAAAGATCAGCTGCATTTGTAACCATGCAGATTTGTTTTTAAAATCTAACCTAAAATTTAAACTATGAAAATAAAAACGTGTTGAAATTTCAAGCATAATCCATTAATATATTTATGTAGATATAAAGAAAAATATCCAAATACGTATATGCATGGAATAGACAGAAACATGCACATGAAAGTCTTACATCCATTTTGCATGGGTTTAATTATTTCTAAATGGTCTTTGTATTTTTAACACACATAATACTAGCATGAAACAGCATGTATACAATTGAATGTTAATTATTGTATTAACTTCCAAGGACTTGCAAAATATCCTGCCCACTAAGGAAATTCCTAAACACTTCCTCTGCTTTTTTCATCAATGGCAAATCATCCTCATTCCCCTTTTCCTTTAAGACATCCCCTTGGATGAAAAGAATGGACATGCTACATACCGTTGGATAAGGAAGCTGGGCCATATATTAGATTCCCGTAAGTGTCAAGATAGCAGTCTATGGATCCTTTATTTTGGAGACTTTGTTGTTCTTATCATGAGAGTAATAACTTCCTCTCCACCGAATTTCTGGAACATAATCAAGGGGGAGCATGAATTTTGGTGTTTTGATGCTATTTCCTTGAAAGCCTCATCTCTCTCGGAAAGAAAAATCGTTATAAACATTTAAAAGACACTTACAAATGATAAAATATTTAGATCTATGGAACTGCATATTTTTTACATAGATAATAAACACAATTTGAGGTAATTTTATCTATGGAGCTGCATGATATTTTTTACATTGATAATAAACACAACAAGCAAATTCAAAGAATTGTGGTCCCCCGCTTTCGGTGTCTTTGTGGGTGAGATGTTATCTTTATGACATATTGTGTGTAATATGAACATCCTATCATATGTCATTTATTTAGAAAGTAACATTGAAGTTGATATTTTTTAATGATGACCCTAATCCTGACCATTAAAAAGTTATGGCCAAAGAAAAAAGATTTTTAAAAGTAGGTCAACTCCAAGGTCAAGATCAAAGGGTCAAAATTGTTGATATCCAATGAAAGGTTTTCTCACAAGGATTACATATATGAAGTCTGAAAGCCCTAGCCCTTACTGTTCAAAATTTATGGTCAAGGTTAAAGTTTTTTTCATTAGTACGTAAATCTTTAAGGTCAAGGTCATATGATCAAAGTTGTTGATATCCAATGAAAGGACTTGCCACAAAGAATACATATTTAAAATATAATAGTTCTAGTATTTACTGTTCAAAAGTTGTGTTCAAAGTTGAAGTTTTTTTTAAAAGTAGTTAAAACTCCAATGTCAAGGTCAAAGGGTAAAAGTGGTCGCTATCCAATGAAAGTTATTCTCAAAAGGAAAACATATGTGAAGTACGAAAGCCCTAGCTCCCACTGTTCAAAAGTTATGGTCAAAGTTAAAGATTTTTCATAAGTACGTAAATCTCCAAGGTCAAGGTCAAAAGGTCAAGGTTGTTGATATCCAATGAAATGTCTTGCCACAAGGAATACAAATGTAAAATATTAAAGTCCGACTATCTAATGGTTAAATGTTGTGACCAAGGTTAATTTTTAAAGAGTAATTAAAACTCCAAGGTCAAGGTCAAAGGGTAAAAGTTATTGGTATCCAATGAAAGGTCTTCTCACAGGGATTACATATGTAAAGTACTAAAGCCTTGGCCCCCATCGTTCAAATGTTCTGGTCAAGGTTGAAGTTTTTTCATAAGTACGTAAATCTCCAAGGTCAAGGTCAAAAGGTCAAGGTTGTTGCTATCCAATGAAAGATTTTGCCACAAACAATACATATGTGAAATATGAAAGTCCTAGTACCTACTATTCAAAAGTCATGGCCAAAGTAAAAGTTTGAAATTTTTGTGTAAAAGTGGGTCAAACTCCAAGGTCAAGGTCAAAAGGTCAGATTTGGTGATACCCAAAGAAAGGTCTTGTCACAAGGAATACACACGTGAAATATGAAAGTTATAGCTCCACTAAATCAAAAGTTATGGGCAAGGTTAAAGTTTTTGTGACGGACAGACTGACGGACAGACAGACAGACGAATGAGATTTAATGTCCCCACGCTTTCGCGAAAGCGGGGGACAATTAGAGGTAATTTTATCTATGGAACTGCATGTTATCTTTTACTTTGACAATGTGAACAATTTGGGGTACTTTTGTTCCTTTTTTCTTAAACACCAAAGGTAGGATGGAAAAGGTTACCATTATTTGTTGAGCTGCAATTAACACAGAACATTAAAAATAATTATTAATCGAGTTAATCAAATCCATAAGAGGATTTAAATTTTTATCAAATATTTTACAATACACATCCAAGATATTTTGATGGATTTTAAAATGAAAATGAATTGAAATTAAGAGATCTTTACTTTTTTCCTGCCAATTTGCGTGAGATATGTAAGATTGAAGTAGGTGCACATGTGATGAGTACAAAAATTTTCAGACAAATCTAAGCAATAGTCTGTATTAAGAAATCTGCAGAAAATGAACTGTAGCTGGAGTTTACTTTCGATTCCCTACTGGAAAGAAGACTGTATAGTCTGTGTTAAGGCTCGGAGACGGCTAAAGCTAGAGCAGAATGTCTACTGCATTTAGATACTAGAGGAATTGAAGTTGTGCACATCGGTGTTCATTTTTCGATTTCTGGTCTCAAAACGGTGTTAGATAAGGGGTAAAAAATAAGAATGTCTAAAAGCGCAATATTTTACATATATTTCCTTGTGTATCTTTTAAACTAAAATATTTTGTTAAGACATGTTGCACAAAAGTTGTGCATAATTTGAAGATCTATCATTTGACATCAATAATCAAAGTACTGAAGGTACTGATAGACGGAGGCTTGGAATGAACATGATTGTTTGTCTCTTTGGGAATTTTTTATTCATATTCTGACCCCAACATTTGCCTAAGGGTAGTTGGCCATATCTTTTGAAAAGTAGATACCAGGACATTAATACTTCATATATCTTTTTTTTGTGGAAAGACTTTTCATTGGATATTAACAAACTTGACCTTTTGACCTTGACCTTTGATATTCTATACTTATGAAAAAACTTTAACCTTGGCCATGACTTTTGAATGGTAAGGGAGATATAGGGGGGGGGGGGGAGGCGGCAACAGTGTTTCACAAACACATCTTCTTCATTTATGTTACCGTGGTCTAATGTTTAATTATGTAATTTACTGAATTCCTATTTTTCATCAAAAGGACAAACCAATCCAATTGCAATAAACTATATCAATTTCAATTCTTTAGTGACTCGTGGTAAGAGCTTCCTGAAATGTGAGAAAGCCAAAAAGTACTTTAGTATCTCTAACTCTTCAGGACTAAAAGGAGCTGAGATACAAGCATTCAGATATAACAATGCATAGGTCTACATGCACATTCAACTTTTAATTAATAGTTCTGTTGTGTTGGGTATGAACATAAAGAAGATCCAAATATTTCCAACATTTTGAAAAATATCAAACAGAACAAACGCCTGTTTGGGTGCAGATCTTGAAATGTACTAAGCTCTACAGGTATTTGTTGTCCAGTGCGCATTAATCCTGACTTCCAAATTCTTACTTGACTGGTGATACCTTTAGAAACATTTGCATCTAGGTGAAAGTTGACTCCGCAAAATATGCCATCCCATTGTTCAAGTTTTATAAAGTGATTACACCGCCTTGACTAGATATTGTGGATTCAACGATACCCTAATATCCAGTATTATACGCGATTTTACGGATAATACCCATTTTCGTTGAAAATCCTTCCGTTTCAGAGGCGGATCCAGCCACTCTTGAAAGAGGGGTTCCAGGGTTGTACTGTCCATATCCCCCCCCCCCCCATACACACTCTCAAGCAAAGATTCACACACACGTATGGAAGATCTTAGGTTTCGGTAAATAAAACTGTTTACGTCCATTTATTTCTTTGGTCCCCCAGTCCGAATTTAAAGAAAAAATAAAAAAAACTGCTGAAGCCTTAATTAAAATTGAATGGATTTGCAGCATTTCCAAAGAGTACAAAGAATTTTCTTTTGGAGTTTGAAAAAAAAATCCGTGGTGGATGCAGGTTGGGTTTAAAACAAAGAGTTGCATGTTAGTTCCTTCAAATGATATGATTAAAACGGTTCATATAATATAGAACATTAATATGGAAGAAAATTAATGTGTGAGAATCTATCTTTTCAATACATAAGTTAGACGTACAAATATATGTATTTTTATTTATTCTCGGAAAACGTTTCATTCTCTTTCTCTCCACTAGACAGAAAATAAAGTGGGCTTCCAATTCCCGGACCCCCCCTCCCTTGGATCCGCCAATGAACCGTTTACAAGCATTCACCCATCCTTGACACTTTTTCAATATCTCTCCAAGGTTTGGGAAATCTAATAAATTCAACTCCTTGCATATATTTTTTGTGGGCATACTTTGAGTCACTATTGCAGATTCCATGACAACAGTGTTTTATTGCATCCTTTTTTGCACAGGTTAGCCATAATATTACTAAATTTACACCACAAAGTAAGATTCAAGCCACTGTTGTAAACATAGAAACATGTGGGTCAGTTTGTCCCATCTAACTTCTGAAACATGTGATAAGGAATTCTAAAAATAGATGCAGCAGAGCTATAAACAGACAAGCTGCAGCTCTCTGCTGAGTCAGTGAGTGAACATTTAAAATATGTCAGTTTCAATGAAACAATGATGCAGATTTCTTCTATCTAGGTAATGTAGGGTATTAAAGTGATAGAACCTTCGAAAACTAATTAAAATTCCCCAGGTGAGGTGAAAGGTGTGAGATAATTATAGTTCCATGAGAAAAAAAAGAATTATGTTTTGTATGTGGAAAATATTGTGACCGAATTAGATTAATTGCATCAAAAGCAGATGCAGAGAACTGCACTCGGTGATCTGTTTTGGTTTCCCCGACAATTTAAATTCTATGTCAGCGAGAGTTTTTATCAGCCAATGAGCGTGTCAGCAGCGGACTCTAAACATTACTGATCACCTGTCTGTATACAGCACATATCCAATATCAGACAGGCAGGCCAGTTTATCAAAGTTTAGCCTGGTTCCCTGTCCCTGTTTTGCTTCATGTACTCCTGCCTTGGAAAGGATGAGCCGGGGGACCAAGCTAATCAAAGTTAACGTAATTAGCCGCTAGATGGCGATCGCAAATTCCCTTCCGCCGCAGCTGAGCGGTACCAATAGAGCGGAGGCTAAGCCTCCGTCTAAAAAGGGACTAGCCCCTCAAATTAGGGGTCAAGGGCACTTGAAAGTTTTTACTTTATAACTCAAAAGCGGTAAATATTTCGATATTTTATCGATTTGAAATGGATTCCTTAACATCTTATTGAACACATGAAAATGTTTTTTGTTCGGGTCAGGTGTTATTAAATGAGCGGAAAACTTTATAGTCCATGTACAGTTAAGTGATTTTATTCGGCAAGTGTATAAAATTATTTTTGCGTATAACATGTATAACTGAAATAACTGGATAGAAATAATATACATAACTAAATTGAATGTAAACTTTGTTGAAAAAAAGGTTGTTAACTCGTTCTCGAGCTGGATTGATGTCATTTTCAGAGACACTTTTTTTCTACTTTTATTTATTTTTTTAAAGACGGGAGAGATAGAAAAAAAAATACCGATCATATTTCCTTCGTGTATTATTCAATATATAGCATTATTTATAATTTACAAAAGCGTTCAAGCTTATAATAATTCACCGTCTTTTTATCCATCCATAGTGAATTCCTTCCGGACCTTGGGTGCTCCGTGTATTGTTTTCAGTTATGTTACCCACTCATCGATCGCGCATTTACCCCTATATACTTCAGGGAGTTCAATACACAGTGACTGTGTCGTCTGTAAACCAATTTCGACAAAAATTGCGCATGTTGATTTTGTCTTTTCTCCGTTAAATGTTGAAACAAACAAAATAATGTCAATAAAAAAAATAAATAGCATTAAATTGTTCAGACCATTCACTAAACTAGCTTTGGTATTATAGAAATTTCGCACGCTATCATATTTCCTCTGCAACATTTATTTACTGTTTAAAATCAAAGAAATATTTTTTGCGTGAATCGTAAAGAATATTTCTACAAACATACATAAATACGCATTCTATTCTATATGACAAATGGCTAGTGCATGCTGCGATTTCACCTCCTTCTCAGCTGCTAAGGTGAACCTACAAAGTGTATGGGCGAGTTCATCAGCTACATCGAAAAGGTGACACGGGATAGCCTATCCATAAACGTGAACACTTTCCACAATGATCTGCCAATTTGACAGTAATAATTTTAATTGCGCGTACATTAATATTTAAATACTTCCCTTTTGTTATGTATTATTACAGTTTCGATATTTAAAAAAAATTGGGGTTCTCACGCCTGCAACTTGGTTTTTGATTTGTACGACTGATTTTATTATGTAGATCCGTCACTAGAACTTAAAACTTGATAATGATTATTGAATGATTTGAGATAGGACTTTCATATATCTCATTTGCATTATTTGTGACATGTGACTTTCAAATATACTCTGATTTTTGACCCTGTGACCTTCATCTTGGAGTTTGACCTACATAAAAAATAACATTACTTTAAATTGACAAAAACTTTCGAAAGCTTCCATTTTATAAGGGTCCATTACCTGTGAAAAGGCCTTTCAATATTCACTATGGTTTTTGACCTTGAAGTTTGTCCTGCTTTTCAAAAACATTAATAATTGTCATACCTTTTAAACGAGAAGAAACAGGGCTTTTATTTTGTACTTTGGCTCCTTCTGATGAACACTTTTGTGGTAGATTACGACTTCTGTAATCTTCTGACAAGTCTATCACTGTCTCTTTAAATTTAGGAAAGTTCATATCCTTGAACTGATGTAAGTAACGTCTCATCTCTCTTCTCAGACTATCATCACGAATTCCATCAACAATTTTTTCTTTCAACATTGTGTCCTTATCGGTAATCACACTTGAATCCTTGTTGTGGATCTTCTCCATAAGCTTCATCAACGCCAGTGAGTACTTTTGTAGAGTTTCACCCTGTTCTTGGTTGCGCTGGTAAAACTGCTGTTGTAGTGCTGCAATATTTTAGTAATTAGTAAACACTGAACATACAATGTTAAATATTTTTTTCTGGAGTATCTCTTTCGTTCTCTGGTCGTAAGCGTATTTCGTCCTTACATTGTCCACCAATGTGAAAAGATAATTCAAACAATTCAAATCATTTATAACGAAGGATTTTCTCTACACACTTTACATTTCTGATTTTTAATTTTTTTATTTTAATATTTCCAGTTTGTTTATCATTCAGTTCTATTTTTATTTTATGTTTTGTATAATCTTCGAAGTAAAAAAAAGGCTTTCAGAACTTCCTTGTATACATTTATAATAATTTTTTTTTAACCGATTTGATTTTTTCTTACAAAAGTTATTTTATTGGACTTCAGATTCTACTGAATCATCGACACTAAAAATTAAAAGATCAACTACAGAATTGTTGGACACATCTTTTTTTACGACCCTTTTAAGGATGACGACTTACAAACATACGACTGACAAGACTACATTTACTATCAACACAAGCACGGTCCATAATATAACTCCAATCACACATAATTCTACAAACATTTCTCAGACTTCAACAACATTTTCACCTAACACTGATAATTCTGCTGACACTACTAAAATACATCACATTTATACTTCGACTATCAACAATGTGTCTGAAAACATGAATCGACGAATGACGCCAATTGCCAGACATGATTAATCGATCAGATCGGTAATCGATCACAAATCGATTGTAATCGAACACTAATCGATTGATTACTTATGGTCATCGATCATTAATCGATCAAACTCCTCAGGAAGTTTGATCGATTAGTGATCGATTACTTTTTGATCGATAATTAATCGATAACTCTTTTAATACTATAAATTGTAATTATGACCATACATGAGGAACACAAGATTTACAGTTGTTGACTTGTATTGAATTCATATTTGATTAAATACATTCATTTTACTCACATCTACTGATTATCATAGTTGTCAAACACAACGCAAAATAAGATTATGCATTTTAACATAGACATATGGGTTTAACATCAGCTATACTGTCCAGATTTCTGATTGCAACCCATTTAACATGACATTTAATTACTATATTCCAAAGCATTAAAAATACAAATTGCAAAAACAAGGACAGGGCAAGGATCACACCAAAAAGCTGAACACCAAATACCACCAATAAAATTTGCAGCATGTGCATAAACAATGTATACAAGAAATGCTTGCTTAAATCAAATGGAAGAGAAAAATAACTGTAAAATATTGTTCTTTTTAAGACAATTTTCAAGAGTTTCTTTGTTTTCTTTAAATGTCCCTTGGCCTGGCTGGTGATGTAAATGGAATCAGTATTTCCACCTATTAGAATAGAAATAAAGTACATATTATAATACTGGTATTAAACCATTTTCAACTGTCAGATATATATAGTGACAAAAAAATAATATGCACATTCAGAGAAGAAATTTCAGCCTGTTCCTCTAATTTCATTTTATTTCCATGTACAAGTTAAGTTAAAAAAATTGTTTAAAAATCAGTTTGTACCTCTTTTTCTCATAACTTTTTCCTTGACAAGTCTCACCAGGTCAGCTTTCTTGTCTTTACTCGTGTATTTAACCCCATGCTCCTTCAGAACAGTTTTTAAGATTTCCACTGCAATAAATGTGAGTTCCTTATTAACCATACATGCATTCCCCCCGGGGAGGGGGGGGAGTCAATCATAATCGCTAAAATTAAATCTGAGCTTAAGTTTATAAAAAAAAGTTTATTCAATTATTTTTGTGTATCACAGGTTAATTAATTATACACGGATGTAATAAGCAAATAGAGACATGATGACTGTACCACAGATTAATTCTGGAAAACTGTGATAGGCCTAATCATTATGGAATTACATGTACTGTACTGATGAAGATCTATACCTGTCATTTTTTTCAGGAGGGCCAGACTTTTTTTCCTCAATTCTCCTCTTCTTTATTTCCCTTTTCCTTGAATCCTCTTCTTCATCATTTTTTTGCAAATGTGGTAAAGCTAAATAAATATTAAGGCATGCTCACAATGTATTTATTATGAATTTGTAAAGAAAAAAAAACATCGGGTTTGGATTTCATAAAATCCAAAACGCAAGTAGGTCGAAGATAGAATTCACGAGGCTGATGAGAAGATTTTTCAATGGTTTATCATCAAACAATGAAATGGTGAGTTATTTTTCATGTTTCTACTCAAATATTAATTATATTACAAATATTATAATTTAAATTTCCTTGAGAAAAACAATCTATTTAAAAAAATGTTCTACATTGAACAGTTCAGCTGTTCAGTGTTGTTTTAGTTCAGCAGCTGAATGTTTACATAAAATGTTAGACAATCTAATTTTATATTCTATGAGTATAATTACCTTCAATAAGTTGTTGTCTGCATGTTGGATCAATGGTGTACACCCCCTGTCTTTCTTCAAGTTTTAACTTGTTTACAAATTCTTTAGATGAAACCCATTTAAAGATATTGCTATTCTGCAAAGTTTCTGGAACAATTCCCAAATTCTCTCTTTTCTCTAATAAACGTAAAGCAAAGTCAACTGGATTGTTGTTCTCCTTTTTCCAGTGAAAAATAGGATATGCAGACTTTCCTTTGGCTGATGGTTTTACAATTCTGACAATTTGACCGAAATAGTATGAACTTTTAACCCAAACAGCTATAAAATTATCCGTGGACAACACCATGTCACAAGAAGATGGACTTTGCGGCAAAAATTTATCAAAAATAATATAGTTGGAATAAAACCTGGTTAAACGAGACTGTTTTGGCATGTAAAATTTCCCCTGTTCCCATGATATGAATTTGTTTATGTGATACCAGTTTCCTTTATAGTACACATGGGTATTCTTCTTTGGATTTTGACTAGATTCTGAAAACTGATCATTTTGTTCTTCTGCAGGTAATGCTGGGAGATGTTCGTTAAGAATGATGGTAGGACTGTGATCTAAGACTGAACCACTCTGGGTGGGAATATTGGCACTGCTCTGGTCACTTATGGCTGCCGAATCACCAGGAGATGGGTGAATCTTTTCCACTGCATTTTGGCTATCCTCCATGTCACATGCCATATCTACAAGATCTGCGCTATGGAGTAAATCGGGATCATTTGCAAATGTGGTAAGTAAAATTTCTTCATTATTTAAGCTTTCAATTTCATCCTGGCTTAGATCCTCTAATTCATCTTTCTCTTCTGTATAAAATATTTGTTTTTTGTTGTTCCAGGTATTGTGTTTAATATTGTTGTCCTCCCCAAGTAAGCCATGTTTAATCAGATCTTCTTTCATCTTGGTCCTTTCTAAAAGTTTGCATGTCTTTTTGTCTGCATTTTCCATTTCTTCTTTTATGACTGTCAGGATGTCTTCAATCTCGGAATTAGTTCTGGTTGATTCTCGGTATTTCTTGTGTAGTTTATTTTCAGTTTCTGTAACTTTTTGGATGCGTCTGCATATGTCAAGAAATTCAGCATAGCAAAAATTATTTTTTGTTCGCACAAAACACATGCATTTTAAAAAAACATCCTCACAAGCATTTGATCCCCATGTCCATGGTTCAAATGGTTGGTCTGCATAGTGCAAAAAATGAAGTTTTGTCATCAGAATAAATGAATGGCCAGTAATAATGACATCATGATATGTTTGATCACTTATGAAGGTTTTGTCAGTGTCATAATTTAATAATTTAATCCAACTTCTCCAAAGCCTTGTAAACTGTACAAGTGTCCATGCATTCTGTATTCGTTGGTTTATTGATAGTTCTCTATTGAAGAAAAGATCATGCATTAAACTTCCAATATATAAATATGTAATAGTTCCAGAGTATTTCTCACCTCCAAAGTGTTCTAAATGAGTTTGCACATTTGGCTGGAATAAACGTATTGCAGCATTGACATTTTGCTTATCATTTACTCTTATATCGGTTTTCCAAAGTCCTAGTGTGTGTTTATAACTTTCACAATCAGCTAGTTTCATTAAGTGCTCCAGCTGAACAGAGTATCCACCCATAATTAAAAGTCGTCGTACATTTAGAATTTGGTTTCTCCATTTCTTCAATAAATGCCTGGGATCTGGAAAAGGACAATCCATACACATTGCACCACTTACAGGAAGTCCAAATGTAAAATCAGCTCGGTCGATAGTATATAGATTGTTAATTTCATCAGTTTTTGAATATCTGCTTAGGTAAAAAGACCTAACTTTTGAATCTCCGTCTGCCCCTAAGCCAAGAATATTTAGCCCATGGAGTTCTCCCCACTGCTTGGACATAGACAGCCAGGTTGAAACAGTTCTGTGACTTTCACCTTTAGTCACTGGTGGTGCTGCCAGAATATAATAAGGAATGTCTGAACGCATAGGAACTAACACTATAACATAAGTTTGTTGTGCTCGAGTCAAGTCCTTATTTTTAAAAGCTTGGATAATGTCATCTGCTGAGTAAACTGTTATTCTGGAATTGGTTGCAAATCCTAGAAGCTCATTTCCTTTGGCTCTTAGTAGCGGTAAAACAGGGGTTGCATCAACTGCTACAGTAAATATTATAGATTTCAATTCTAAATCTTTCAAAATGCTTTGATAAAACTTTGATGCTGATTTAAATGACAATTCTGTTAATGCTGTTTCTATTGGAATTGTTTGCCTAGCCTTTACATAAACGTGAGATAAGCTTGGTCCTCCAAGATTGCTTTTCATCAAATTGACAGTTGCTGGTCCTCCGTAATTAAGTAATAAACTAAACAAGTTCAATGTTGCCTCACTCCAAACTGGTTTTCTCTTTTCCAGATTTTTAAGTAAATCACCCATAAAATTTGCTAATGTGGACTTTTGTTCCAGCAGTAAAGAAAATTTGATGTAGGAATCTTTATCAATGGCTCTGTTGTCAGTGAATAAAGTCTTCTCCAGTGAATGCATGATTTGATCAGTAGTATAAGTTGGCTGAAAATATTGTTGACGATTAAGAATTGAAGACATTGCTTGAAGTTTTTCATGAAGGTAGACCTCAAGTAATTTCTGATTTGTTGCTTGTACTTTTTCAGAATTTTCAATAGCTGATTCCATTAAGTAACTTGCATGTTGATTTTTAAAGCACCACACTTGGTCAGAAGCAGATTCTTTTTCATCAATTTTATCAATGATTGTTTTAGATGACCAACAAATGTGTCTTTCAATATTTGATGCAACAGATTCAAAATAAATTCTGTTCTGATTATTGATGTGCCCAGTGTTTTGATAAAATTCTCTAGTCTCTCTCTGAATATTCTTACACATATGATCTGCTTTGTACTGATTTATGCCGTCTTGTTGAAGGGAAAGTTCTTCTTTGTACTTTAGTTCCTTTAGTCTAATTTTAGACTCTTCTCCTGTGGTTTTTCCATGTGAGACAATATTCCCAGGTTTTGCAGGTGTAAAGTCCTTTGGCTGTTTTGTGGTCTTCAGGAAAAAGGAATCCAATGTTGTTTTTTGCTTAAGGGAAGTTACCTTTAATGTTTTATCAGCCTGTTCAGTTAGAATCCATTTAGCACAAAATTTATGATTATCGGACACAAAATGGCGCATTACATTGCTAAGATGATTGTTTTTTTTTAGGGATATTGTAACTTTGCAAGCACTGCAGTAGACTGAATCTTCTGTAAATTGGACCTGATGGTATAATTCAGAAGTTTTGATTATAGATTTTACAACATCAATTTTTGTACAAGATCCCTCCAAGAATATGCATAGTAAAAGGAATGCTGTTAACACAGAAATTATTATTCTTGTAAAAGCAGGCATGATAAAAATAATCATTGACAATCACTCAAAAGTTAAATTCCATATAGAATATCTCCTCATTCAGTCATTGGCATAGTTTTGTGCACACTGCATTACTTGCAGTAAATCAAATGGTAGGTGAAGAGAGTAAAGCTGATCCATTCATTGCCATTTTGTGTCAGTGTGCTAATTGATTTTTAATTTGTTGAACTAGAGAAACCTTAGGGTGTCTCTTTGGTGCTTCCAAGTAACTGCTTCCCTGTCTCTTTGAATCTGTTTCATTTCCTTTCACATCTCAGTGTCAAAGACAAACGATTTAGAATATCATCTGTATTGAAACTTAGTTGATCTAGTAACTGTAAAGTAATCCATTTGTGTTTGATAACAGTAACATTTGTCATTCAATGACATTTTTCAACATTTGACTCATTTTGTGTGTTCTCCTCAGATGAAATACCCAACCTATTCCTGTAGACTGAACAGAAAACACCTGTCATCAAAGCACTATATCACAGTAAGTGTCAAATTGCATTGAATGTCATACTTTAATTGAATTAGGGGGAGGAAGGTTTGAGGGGGCATTTATTTTTTTTTTATTTCTGCCCACGGGTTCGAAACGGTTTAGTTTATTTGTTAAATATTCATAAATATGTCTGAAGAAGAGATTTTAGATGTTCTTGAATGTTCCGAAGAGTTCAATATTCTGAGCAGTGATAGCGAGGCATCGAATGATGATGCATTACCATCGTTATTTCCTCCAAGAAAGAGACTCAGGCCAATATCAGATGAGGAAAGTACTCAAGACTCTGAGCCTTCTAGCCCTGATTCAAATTATCAAGCAAATGAATCTAAGGATAATTCGGATAATTCCAGTGTCGACATTTCTGGACCCTCCGACTTGCGCGAAGAAAATAATGATGTACAAGGATCAGAGCAGGGTATGGAAGATCCAACCGTTTCCTCAGAAACAGATCCCTTTCATTTTAGTAGTGAAGGAGAGGATGAAGAAGAAGAAGAGGAGCCAGAGACTGAAGAGGAATGAGATGAATATGCTCCAAAATCGTGTGAAGATTCTGAGTTCAGATGAGGAGGACCATATTGACATTTAAACAGTGTCCAATCTGTTTAAGAAGAAGTTAAAGAAGTTTGGAATATCGCAAAGAATGGCAGCTAAACACATTTTAAGGTGCTCACAATCTAACTTAAGTGATCTCTTTTCCAAGGCTGCGGGACCAAAAACTTCCAAAGACTTGACCCACAGAGGAAAACAGCTGTACTTTGAGACGCAGAAGTGGCTGTCTTCTGAGGACCGACAAAGCGAAACAAAACGGAAATGTACCCAACAAAGAGGTATGAAGTTTTTGATTTTATTGAACTAAATATTTCATTTTAGACAAGCATATTTATTTAACTATTTACAAATATGATTTTTTCCTAAGTATTGCTCATAGTGGTAAAGTAACACACAGGGTTGTAAGGTTAATTTTGATTGACAGTTCAATACTACAGATATACAGTTGCTTAACTTGCATTTGATTATTTGGTCTAGACAACACATGCTGAGGCTTAACTACACAATAAAATGCCATTAGTCAAAGGTGGCTCATCATCTGAGCAAACTGTTAATGTTCTGGTTAGAGGAAACAGGGATGGTTAATAGAAATTTATCCTAGTATTTATTAGATAATGACCCGCATTCTTAACAATGATAACCTCAAACAGGGTTTCAAGCACAACTATATAAAATTGATTTCAATCCATGGATTGATGTCATAATTTTTTTTTTCAGCTTATGGGTGTAGAAGATCAGAGAAATCAAGGGGGAAAGGGAAAACAGCCACAAGATTTTCACCCGTTCAGCTTGCTGTGCTTGTAAGATTGTACAAAAAAGACAATAGACCATCAGCAAAAAAACAGCAGCTCATAGCAGAAACCCTTAATGTAGACACTATTCAAGTAAGGACGTGGTTTAACAACCAAAGAGCCAGGAATTTCCCGGCTGGAAAGGAGAAATCTGTGGATTCTAGTATACCTGATGATTTGGACAGCTTCGTAAATAATTATTAGATATTGAAATGGAACATTTGAACAATTCATTCAATACTCACAACAAAAGTATCCAAATTTTCTTTTTTAAATTGTTATGATTATTTGTATTTTTACAACCAGTTCTAGCATTTTTTCTTAATTATTTAGAAAGTCTGTTAATATTATTAACAATATTATTTAAAAAAAACACTAGAATTCTATTTTTTTCCTTCAGAATAAGTGTTAGATGTTTTTGTTGCTTTTTTTTTTAATTCATAAACTAGTAATGCTGTTGAGATTGAAATTGTACTACAATAGTATAGATTGAAATTGTACTACAATAGTAATCTTATAATGTATAATTGGTAAGAACCATGTTTAATAATTGTTTGTTTTAAATCTAGTCAACATACTTTCAAAAATTTGAATTACATGCTACACCCGTAACTGTATATACATGTAAATATGCAAAGGGCTTTTTTGTATGCACATTCTTTGTTCTCCATTATGTATTGTTTGGCCAATATATGCTTAATGGCCAAAGTAATTGTGAATGCAAGTACATGCTGATGTAAATATGTTGTGAGAAAGGGAGATTGTCAGAGGTTTGCTGTTTCTAGATTTTATGTTTAAATGCCAATTATTTAGAGAGCCTCTGTAAAAAGAGGATGCAGAATAAACCGATTTACTTGATTTATGGTGTTACAGTTGTGTCACATAGGTGATAAAGTTGGTGGTGGCACTGAGATCATGCTTGATGGAAGTATTTGAAGTTAACAATGTCAGAAGTAAGCAGCAAAAAAATTAAAGTTCTCATTCCATCTTCAGTAAAAGGAAGACATGCCAGTAAATTAAGTGTTAGAATGGATTACATGAAAGTGTGCCCAGAAACAAACAATCCCTATGATAAGAAGGCATTCAAGGTTATTGTGAATGAAAATATTTATGGGAGAGTGCCACAGATAGTTAAGGATATTTTTCACACAGTGGAAATATTATCTGTCCAAAACAAGCTTTATTATGAGATTTTATGGTATGTATCTCATATTTTTCAATCTACGACAAAGTATTCTGTTGTGAAAGTTTTTATCTGTTACCTAATTAGTAAAATCTTTCTTTCAAGGTAGCAATTAATTTTCTATAGTCTATACATTTTTCAAATAAAAAAAAAAGTAAGGAGGATTATATCCTCTAAGTATTTTATTGTCATTCTGTTAAAATATACTGTATAATATACTTTCAACTCTAATTTCTTCAGTGAAGGATCATAAACTTCCTTTTACTCATTTTATTAATTAAGGTAGTAATAAAAACTTGGTCATCCATTCTATGCTAGAGAAAAAAAGAGTGTTTTGGGGAAAAAGGTGGCTGAGTTGATTTTTAAATAGAATACAGCAAAACTCGGTTATAACGAAGTCATTGGGACCCATGAAATTACTTCGCTATATCAGTAATTCGTTATAACCGTATAAGAAATTTAATAAGTTTATATAGCTTGGGATCCAAGATGACTTCACTATATCTGCGAATTCGCAATATCCGTGTTTGTACTAACCATAAGCTTTACTGTATGGTCACAGAACCCACATGCAGTTAAAACTTTGACCTCCATCCCCCCTTCCTCCCCAAAAAGTACTCAATAAACTAAATACATTTACATGTGTCCTTTTACATACTAGTATGATATAATCAACAGCTGCCCTATAATTATTGATAGAATTTATAAAAAATGTCACACTGCAAATTAGATGTTTATTTCAAGCAGGTAAAAATTTCTAATGCATTGATGAATTAATATCCCAAAAATGCTTTGAAAAATTCTTGAGTGAGAGAAAAAAAGTGGTGGAATCAGTGGAAGGAGGGCATAAACATGATAAACACTAATATTAGACTACCAATAAATTGAAAGAAGCACAGATAAATAAAACAGAAAATATAGTTGCATAAGGATATTCTAATTAAAAAAACATTTTGTTTTGAAACATTATTCATGAAATTATCAGCACACTTAAAGTTTAAAGGGTAAACATGTTTGTAAATTTTGAAGATATTTGAAAGATCAGTGAAGTTGCAAATACAGTAAAATATTTTAATATAAATAATAAGAATTCTATTTTTAAAAATCTACAATGAAAGGGCACAGAACTTTTAACAAGCACTTCAATGGAAATAAATCCTACTGATTTTTAAACAACACACCAGAAAAAGAAATTCCCAAGTGTGATAGTTATAAAGCACTTAAGTCAAACTTCACATATCTTTACTTATTAGGCATGATTCATTGAGCAAACCAACAGTACTGGAGGATGTACAATGTGAGGGTGGTAGGTGGTAGGCGGAGAAGAGGGGGAGGCCTAGAGCAGCCATGTATTTATGAGGTCCATGCGGCTGCACCTGCTCTTGAAAGATTGGTGAAAGAGCGGAGTGAGCAAAATGTTCCCTATAAGGTAATAATAATCACACCTCTGCATTTTGATTAATGAAATCCAATTGATTTTATCATCAAATACAATAATTAATTCTTTATATGTCAAAGGTAATTTTGAAATAAGCATTTTTAATTCTCTTTACTAAAGATATTATAAAACTCAATATCACTTTATTTATATTTCAGACAGAAACTATCTAAATGCCAAGTGGACATGGAACCGGAAAGAAATGTGCAAACTAAAACTTCAATAAATATTAAATTGAATTGATTGGATATTTGAACTTATTTGAATTGCAATCTAAATGTGGCAATGACATGCAATTAGTATATTTTATTTCAACTTCTCTAATTATGTGGTAGAAGTAGACATAAAATGCATTTTGAGTATATCAATTCTATTTATTTTAATTCACATTATGTTTAATAAATCTAATATTTAACTCAAGAACTTATATAAATGGATAAATACACACAGTCATGTATTTTGCTGATAGAGTGACTGTGTGACACTGTGTGGAAACATAAAGCATTCAAAAAAACCATAAAAATTGATGAAAGGTTAAACCTTGACTGCCAAGGAAATGCAACGTCATAAGCAAAATTCAGAATTCTTACTCACACTGAACAAAAGCTATTACAATAGATCATCCATTTATAATTTTAACCTACCCGAAAAAAGACAACACAGGGATTTTAAAATATAAATCACATTTGCAGTCAAGGCGAGTAGTAAAAAAAAAATTATTAATATTGGCATTTGATAATTTTTTTTAAAAATAGTCTAGATACTGTAATGGTGTGTTTAAACTTGATTATGGTTTAATCACATACTATACTACCATGACTACCAAGAATTTACTAGACTTGGTCACTTACGAGGTACTATATTTTATAAAAGCACCCATAACTAATTTTCCAAAGTCACTATACTTCAATAATTCTTTGAAATCAGAATGCAGCAAACATTAATTTTTGTGGCATTATGGTTCAGTGAAACCTTTCTAATCTGACATGAAGTGGGAGACAAATTATGTGCATGTCAAAAGCCATGACAAAAATCACAGGGCTTCAGAGTGCAAAATATCAAGACCACGAGAGAAAAAAAAAATGAAATAAGGGCCGGGACTCGCATAAAATTAAATATATTGTGCAAGTGTCAGATCAGATAGTTTTTATTGTATTTATGTTTTGTTAATGAATTTATCGATCAATTATCGATCAAAAAGTAATCGATCAAACTTCCTGAGGAGTTTGATCGATTAATGATCGATGACCATAAGTAATCAATCGATTAGTGTTCGATTACAATCGATTTGTGATCGATTACCGATCTGATCGATTAATCATGTCTGGAAATTGGAACTTCAGGCGAGGATGACTCGGATTTCACCGACGCATTGGGTATATTGCACGATGATACAAATTTATGGAATATTTAATATTCTTGTCTTATATTTCGTGTAAGCATGTATTTAATTGAAAGGAAATTCATACAATAGATGACTAATATGATTTTAGTAACAATAATGACACATCAAAAATAAATCGTAAAAAAATTATATCGAAAAACATGTTTTTAATATATGAGAAAAAAAAACAATTATTTTTAATGTAATATCATCTTGTGATTCATTTTCTTAATCAAATAATATATTATGAATGTTATCAATTTTATGAATGAAATAAAAAAAAACTAATAAATATTTATCGTTTTTATTAAGTAATATAAAATTTAATTCGTAATTTAAACCTATTTTTCTTATATCTCCAGTTACTGATGCTTACGACATCGCAGTTTGCGGAGGAAGGAGCCCCCCCCCCCCGGAGTCCGGCCCGATACCGATGACGGTGAGGAAGCGGCTGGCACCTTCACCCCCACGCACCCCCGCTCCGCCGCGCCCGGAGCCTCCACGTCAGCCAATTTTCTTGACACCTCCAACCTCCTTTGAGTCCAGTGCATGCGATTGTAGTAGGATGGAAACCACCATGACCGTGACAGCTCAGGCCACCCCCCCACCCCCCGTCTCCTCCACACCTAAGGAGTAAGGGACCTGTGAAATAATTGTAGAGCATTGTGTCTAAATTAAAGTCATCTCCGATCCCATTTTGTGTATTATTTTTATTATTATTATTTTTTTTATTAATGAGATTATAGATAAGATTTATTGATATCAGTTTGAAGTCCTTCAGGGCAATCAAGAAATGATAAAAACATACAAGAAGAAAATCAAACTGGAAGTAGCAACTAACAGAAGATCGAAGATGATGATACAGATTATATATGAAATGATTTATTGTTTAAAATTTCCTTGAATTCAACATAAAAAAAAAGATACACAAAAAGGAACATTTCTGTTGGTTATTTTTCGTTAAAGATGAATGCAAACTGAAATTTGCAATTTATACAGGTTCAAAGAGAGAGTGCAGAAATCAAGAAGTGATAAAAATCATTATAACTTTTTTTTTTTATATTAAAGGTGTAAGAATTGAGTGAATAAATGTGAAAGTGTGATTAGTCAAGTAATGTACTCTGTACATAAAATTCATACTAAGGTGATATTTGGCAGATATTTTTTGTTAAAAAAAAAAGGTCTCTTTGTAAAATAATTCAAAACATTAAATTTAAAATGAACATGGTTTGAATTTAAGGTGAATGAATGAACAATGAAAAGGTGATCATTAAAAATTTATGAATTGCAAAATGAAGAATCATGAAATCGATAAAATTATTTAATTTATAATGGATATTCTTGTAACTTTTGAAGAAGATGTTTGTCCTACATTGTCAGAGGCAGCCAATGAAAAAAAAATAGGCTCGTATTAAAATGTTAGATGTTAATATTAAATTCAGTATCATAGTTCCATGATGTGATCTTAACACTGAAGACTATTTTGCTTGGCCCCTAATATATTCATGCTCCTAAATGTTGGCGTTACGTTGACCCAATGTCGCCCAAAGATGATTATAATGTTGGTCCAATGTAGGCCCCATGTCAACCTTTTCATGCAATGACAACAAATTTTATTAAATGTAGATACAATGTACAACAACTTTATTAAAGCTATCCATTATTAATTTCATTATTTTTTTGTGTAACATAATTTGGATCATTTGATTGATTGTATATTATTTAACGTCTCTCTCGAGAATTTTTCATTCATATGGAGACGCTACCACTTGCCGGTGAAGGGCTACAAATTTTGTCCTATGCTCGGCACTCAGGGCCTTTGAGCAATGAGGGATCTTTTTGTGCCAGCACAAAATGCGACACGGGGCCTCAGTTTATACGGTCTCATCCGAAGGACCGGTCTCCATGTCCCACTGTGGGATTCGAACCCGCGACGTAAGGATTGACACCTTACTTCTCGACTCTAGAACAGACGCTCTAACCACTGCGCCACGCGGGCGACTGGATCATTTGAAAGAAATATAAGAATGTTTTAATGAAGAAAGAAATAAAGGAATACAGAATTAAAAATATAAAGAAATACATTTGCATAAGAATAAATGTATGAAAATAAAAAAAAAACAATGAAAAGCCAATTGCCAATGATTATAGATAATACAGTTATTTAGGAATCATCACGTTGGTCCTCTTCAGCCTGCTCCAACTCTCTTGCTGCCGTCTTCTTCCTTTCCTCTTCCTGCCCCCCCTCCCTATCTGTCGCATATCGAAATCATTCTTTTGTAATCTGGCGTACTTCAGCCTCTCTGGCCGAAGAGCATAATCTGTTCCTACGAACACCTTCTGAAAAAATAAAGGTAAAATGTATCTAGTGTTAAACTTAAATCTGTCTTTCATCGTACATATACATAAGCACTGTTTTATAAGAGTATTGTCTCTTCATAATAATCAAACACGCCGTTTGTGTACTTACTTATCAGAATTCCTTTAAGTTTTAAGGAGGAGAAGGCGAGTTTCCCCCCTTTTCCCATCCAACTAATCTGCTTTGCGAGATCGTTTTCAATCATATATTTCAAAAGCCTTCTCACAGTTGATTTCAAACTGTCCCCACCAATACCACCCAGGACTTTGACCTGTTAATAAAAGTTAATATACATATTGAATTTAGGGGAAATAGGCATAATGAATTAAAATATAATAACATTCACAATCAAAATATTTTAAAGAAGGAAAGCCTTCCAATTTAGTCCAGAGTCAATACCATGATATATACGACGATTTTAATAAAGTGTAAAACGAAAAGAAACCAAATTTTAGCTTAAAAATCATATATAATACTTCTGCTACAATTTCACAGTGATGATAAGTTTTATGTTATATTTCAAAATGATCAATGTATAGAATGTGCCTTAATGTCCATATCAAATCTTATTTACATTTTACTTATGGCATGAGCATGACATAGATAAGACCAGTTGTATAATTACATTAAGTGATTTATGTAGGCCATAGGGTTTTTTCAATCAAATTGAGAAGATTTTAAAGAAATTTAAGTTACATTTTTTCAATATTTGAATAACAAGGAACAGAAAAATTTTTTTTTTAGCAAAAAAAAAAAATGATGAAAATAAATAAAAAAAATAAGTACTATTCTAGAACTTCTAAGCTGAAACAGTGCTGAAAATCAACAAAGGCCCCCTATTACCAAAATTCGAAATTATGAGATTTTTCTCCAAGTTTAAAACTGTTTTGGCATACTAGGTTATAGCTAACACCCCTTATTTAAACATCAAATGAGATTACTGAGCAATCCCAAGTCAATTTTAAAATAAAATTGTGTTGTTATCCAAATGATATTATGTGAACATTGAAACAAGATTATCAAATGCAATCACTCAGAAAGAATGAAAATTAAGAATTTAACTGTACATGTATTCTGATGAGAATTTGTTTACAAAAACTTACAAAAAAAAAATAATAAAAGACACGATCAGTAAGTCACTAAGTGCCATGCATCTTTTAAAGCATTTCAATTTCTTGGGTCTTAAATTTAAAACTCTTGTAGAAGTTGTACATTATTTATCTTTATAAATACATGCATAAACAAATACATACTTATGACAATGTGCACATACTCACATCGTCGTATCTAGGAATTATGTTTTAGAATTTTTAGATGATCAACTTATTTCTTAAGTTTTCAAAAAGATTATATTCATAGATAGCCTTATTATTTGCATTGTCAGATTCAATCTTACAGAGAGATTGTGGTACTGACAGTCTTCCCTAGCACTTACAGTCCTGATTTTTCTTACAGATAATATTAGAAACTTAATTAAATATGTCTTCACATTTGTAAAACAGCAAAATATACATTGCAATACTTTCTACACATTATTTGGGGCTTTAAACCTAATTGAAGAGTCTAATTTAGCCACGGAGATTTACAAACGAATTTCCTCTGTCCTAACTTTCGGTTAATGGTACATTAGATTATCGAATATTTTAAAATATATTACGTGGGTTTACTTTAATGATAGCTTTAGTTTATACAATAACCTTATGGAATATCACCACTTTTTTCGCGTATTCGATCGTTAAATCTGAAAAGGGCAGTTAACAAAAATTCAATTGCGCTTACTAACAATGCCTCTTGAGATTTTCCCGATACATGTAAGATATTGAAATACACTTAGTTCAAGGTCATAACTTTAAGAATATCCACCAATCAAAACATCAGAGAAGGCATGGAAGGTGTCAAGATGCGTAATATAACATGATGTTCATCGGGGTCGAAATTCTTCGTGTTTACAAAATCACGCGCGCGCAACGCCACCTATATCTTTGGCATTGCTACTTAAGGTGGCTCTATACCACTTTCGGAATGCCACATCAGCTTTTTATTTTATAGATCTCTGAGTCAACCTTCTTAAACTGGATTAGCTCTTCATTTTTTTCTTTTTTTGGTATTTTTTCAAAGAAAATATAAAAAAAAACATTTATATTAACATCAAAAAAAAAATTGCTGTAAATAAATGCATCACATGAAAACCTATTAAATACTTAAAGATAAGTCGAATTGATATAAAATTAAAATTCATCATTTGTTAATATTTTGTGGTTGAAATTTTCTAAAAAAAAAAAACAGCAACACCTTGTAAGAAATATTTGTTAATCATACATTAAATGTCCATGCACTTATTTTTCAACTTGTTAAAACATTGAATTTACTCAGATATTTAAAATGCATGTGTACATGTATCCGTGCAACACAAAAAGCCAATCAATCCTCAAACAAAGAAGAAATATGACAGAGTTATAATTTGTAACTGAGTAAACTCTTTGTAATCTGAAAAAATTAGTCTTCATATCAACATCTGGTTATGTCAATTTAAACCAAGGAAAACATCATAATCATACATAGCACTTCCTGTTATTCAATCCGTAACAGCCAATTTCAATGCATTTGCTATACTCATCGTGTTTATCTCTTCTGGACTGCAACTACAATTATATATACATTTACTAACTATAAAGCAATATTTCATTGTAATGCAAGACATTCGTAACTTTTCGGTTAATAATCTTCTAATCTATCCTTAAACGATCAGGAATAAGCTCTGAACATATGTACATACAAACAGCTATGAAAAGATATATATGCTTATATGTTTTATTTTTTTTTATTTTACACTTTGAAATCTTGATAGAATGCAAAATACTCTGGTCTTATATAATTAATGTTTTCTCTTGCAAAATACTGTTCATTAAAATCCCCTTTTCACTTAAAAATATCTTAACCTTGTCTCTTTGTTTTCATAATTACTAATCAAGACACTGACAGGGAAGCCTCACTCGCCCACAAGCAACAGCAACAGGATCGGTCAGAGACACCACCTTTTTTTTACTAGGGTATCAAGATCTGCAACTTACTACCAGCAAAGCTCTTTCAGAATGCCCTTGCATTATGTCTTACTTATTTTCTTCTCATTAATAATGTTCATGCACTAAATAATAAATCAAACTTGAACACACATAGTACAAATCGAGATTAAAAGTGCCTGTTCATGCTCATTACATAATATTCAGTTTCTTCACACAAAAAAAATATCACAAGAGAACACTTTTACCGTAAAAAATTATACAACACTTGTATTTCCTTTTTTTGTTCAAATGTGGATTTGTTAAAAATACATCAAATTTATTTAACACAAATTAAAACATGAGTATTTAACCACTGATATTTAATTAATCCCTATTGCCCATTTCTGCTCGGCTGTAACTTCAACAGACTTATCTCTTCTGGATTCTCTGTTTGACCGAATTCTTCTCATACTCTGTCTTTTCGATATTTTCCTTTTTAAAGTAGCAGCTTTTGTGTCCAACTCTTTAAACGCCTTGAGGCACTCGTCGGACCGCCAACTTAGGTTGGCAATTTCCTAGATGGTGTCATCATCTGAGGTGTTTTCATATTCTGATATGAAATCAACATGCAGGACTTCCTCTACCTTCTTTTTCTTTTCTTCATCCCAAGTTGATTTCTGTTTTAAGACAGAACGCCTAGCCTCTAATTTCTACAACATATACACAATCATATAGTATATAACACATATGGGAAATATCAACAAAAATTTAAGAAACTTTAAGTTTATAAAATTCTCCAGGATATGTGCTCTTAGATCTGAATTTGTACATATATAAAGTTAACTAGTACATCAAAATTTGAGTCAATTAAATTAAACTAAATAAAGAAGTGAAGTAGGAGTAACACATAATTAAGTATCGACAACTGACATAATTTTGAACCATTTTGATTAATTTTTTTCCGACTACAAGTTTTCAAAATTTTTGCAACTATCGTCTCCATCAATTAGACGTATGCCCTTTCACACACATCGAAGCGGTTTGATGATCAAAACTCATTTTCACTGTTTACTTTATAAATTTCCCGGGCGACAATTGATGGTTACATCAATGTTTTCTTGTTTCTTTATTAAAGAAGATCCCGGACACAAGCGTAAGATTAAGCTCCACGTCTCCAGAGAAGGAACTATTATGCACAAGAAGATCATCAAGCGGCGGCAATTGAAAGGAACAGCAAGAGTAGAAATGTAGAAAAGGGTAGAAAAAAATATGGAGTATCCAATATATACTATGGATACATTTACTCCTTATCTGATATTGAGATGCAAGCTGGCAATCTGACCAATGCCCAAAGCAAACTATCTTCGCTAGCCTAGCGTCCGATTCGTTTCTCTCATCTCCCCCTTGGCAGACGTCTTTTCTTTCATAATAGAAACAAGTGCTGTTACAACTTAGATAGTAGCATCCGGGCAACTGAGAGGTAAACTCTTGTATATCATTTACTTCCCGCTGCCTGTTTTTAGCCCAACAAAAACATCAGATTGCTTTGATTCTGTGTACTTTGTTTATTGTGGGAATCGGAACGTTAAACTTTTCTTCGGAATCCTGTTTCTTTTGCTCGTTGAACTCTATACTTGTAAACATTAAGAAGTATATTACCCTCCATCTGATTGGCTATCCTTTTTTTCGCCAAGAACGACAACTCTTATTAAATCGCTAGATGGCGGTAATGTATTTAATAAATCTGCCAAGGGTGAGATGAAAGAAACGAACTGGGACACTTGGCTAGCGAAGATGGTAGGTACCACAATTGCAAGAATTGTTAAAAAGTCACTGGTTTAATCATTTGAAACAGAGACTGCAAATATGGCAATCAAGTCCATGGAATATACTTTAAAAGAACAACAAATTGAAATTAAAACCAAGCATCTAAAATTGAAATTAAAACTTAACATCTAAACATCTCTAGACAGTGACCTTTAAAAATGACAGACACCTTTCCATGAATGGAATCTTTTAATTTCGGACTTAAAAAGTGATAAACACCACTGCCTCTGACACAGATCAAGATTCGAGCAGTCCGGATAAGAAAACATAGAATATTACATGATAAGATGACTCCTACCAAAGTCAAGAAATCTGAAACAGACAGGCTTGATAACAGCAAAATATGCAATAAAATCACGTTAAATTTCAAAACAAAAAAAAATTAAGAAAAATTTTGAAGGAAAGATAAGTTTTAGGAACGGATGATAAAACATAAAAATTGGTGATTTGCAGAAACATTACACTACTAATTATACTTTTTTAATTGTGCCAGTCAGAGTTTTTTTTATTTTTTAATTACATACCTTACATATAGTTTTTGTGTCATGAGCAGAGTCTTTTGTTGCAAGGAAAATACAGGCTGTTTTTATATTATTTTTTGTGCCAGGATCTACAGTTTGTCCCAAAGCAGAACTGATTTTTTATACGTGCATCTTGCCATTTTATTTTGAATATTGTTTAACACATGTACAAACTGTCCCACGGTACCAAGGACCACACTTCTCGCCTTATTTCGCTTCCATTTACTGACCAAGGGCAGTGTTCTGGTGTTGTAATACAGTGTGATAAGAGTGCTCATCTCAGATACGTAAAATCTAAAGGGGGCGTGTTTAAAGTAGACCTTATTCTTATTTGATGTCAAAACCATAACAAGCAGCTGATTGTAATTTGTCAAGACCACCGTAATTATTTGGGCATATACTGAGAGAAAACAATGAATTGCGCGTATCTTTTGAACAGTGAAGCTAGGAATGTAGCAGATAGAGAAATAAACAGAAATTGTTCATGTGAAATTTTATTACATGTTCAACGGTCTTGTTCCCCATTGGATCGGGTTCATATGGTTTGTTTTTGTGTATGTACTGAACTAGCTTATACAAATTGGTTTTCACATATCGGAGAACTGTGGTCAATTTATCCAAAGCCATCTATTCTTGCTCTCAGTACTACGTGTACAAAAAATAATTCCAAAAGATCTAGAGTGTCAAAGATCCTACAACTGCAAGCAGACCCCTAAAGTTAGAATTAAAAAAATAAAGAAAACATCAAACTCCTAGTGAAAAGATACAGAACATAATTGAAATGACTTTGGTTAGGATAATTGATGCAATTTTTGATTACTACATTATTACAGAGCTTCCACAGGGTACCGAGGTGCGGATGTTTCAATCCAAGACACCAAAACAAAATTTTTTAATGAACTTTCTGACACAGAAAGCTAAAAAATTGTGCGCTAGTCACACATACATTAGAAATGGAACTAATCATTCATAAAGAAATGGAAGTAATTATTCATACATAATCGAATGTCATACTATATGGTGCTTAAAAAGCGTAGTTGACATTGTGCAGGAAATTTGGAGAGTGGGACGTAATGGGATGCAAGCTGTAGCACTTCTGCCACAAAATTTATATCATCTAAGAACAGTGTAAGGACTTCAACAACAACAGTGTGTAGACGTTTATTAATCATGGCACCATTTCTGTTTGGATGGCTAGGTTCGGTATTGTCAATTAGAACACCGAGTTCACACAAATCATCATCATCATCTGCAGGAAACACCAACCCAACTACAGCCCTGACAGAACTTGCAGGAAGCACCAACCCCATAACGACCCCAACAGAACTTGTAGAAACAACACTTTCATTGTCTACCCCTACAGAACAAACAGGTACTTTTAAATATATCCATGTGTTACTTTTTTTTAAACATTTTGAAAATTTGTATGATCTATACTAATTTTGTAATCAATAGGAAATGACAATGAGGACCTATTTATTGCGCATTTAACTAAATACACTGATTGTCTCAAGAGATATTGAAAAATCATGATTTTTTTTTCTTCAGCTATTTTTTTTTTACAGTATCTGGATTGAATAGAATTAAAAAGTTCCTAGAATCAATGACCACGGAGGATGGGGAGACCATCTTGGAGAAGACCTGGGGTAATTTGGTTCATTACATTACCTTTGGTATATGTACCTTAATTAATTTCTTTGGTTCATTATATTACCTTTGGTATATGTACCTTAATTAATTTCTTTGGTTCATTATATTACCTTTGGTATATGTACCTTAATTAATTTCTTTTTCAATATAAACAATTTGAGGTTTATAATGATTAATAAATGCTTGCCATACCTTTTCCAATACTCTTCTCTTTTTTTTTTCAGAAATCCCAGTTTGAGTTTTTTTTATTCTTGGAGGAAGGGGAGGAGAGAAAGTTTACAACACATACTGGGACTTCATTTACACGAACCTTAACCCCATTGATGAACATGAGAACGGGACGCATAATAGTGGTATCCTCTGATGTTACCTTCTCCAGAAAAAGGGGTGATATCTTTAAGGTGCCATCAGAAGCAGTCATTACGACAAACTTCAATCATCAAATCAAGAGAGGGACCATAGTGAGTACCTTTCCACAATTTGTAGATCCTTTTTATAAATGTTGTAACTGGAAACCCTACAAAACACATAACCAATTACTAAAACATTTTTAAATATAATAAATCATGAGAAAAAGCAGTCCCAAAGCATACATATAAAATCTGCTCTAAACAGCTCATATATTGGAATGAAATAGTTGGTGGACCCTAATTAGGATTTAGTTGAATCAAATTTCAGAGAACGTCTTACTGATTTTGAAAACCGTACAAATTAATTAAAACAAAAAAACCCTAGCTTATCTGAGATTCTTTCGTGATGCTGCTCTTCACTAGATTTTCCACTTTATAATACACATTAAGCCCCCCCCCCCCTTCCACCAAAATGATTTGAACAATTTAGGATAATCACTACACAATAGGGGGACACACCCCAGCTCAAATGGGTAAGAAAAAGCAAATATGAGATCAGAAATGAAAGTTTACGGCGGAAAGATGTGGGGGGGGGCTTAAAGTTTACCCCCTCTATGGGTCATGATTTGAACAAAATAGAATATACACTACCTGAGGATTATTCAATAAAATATCACTAATCAAGGCTTTGGAGTACTTGAAAGATTTTTCTATATATTCTTATGAAAAACTTTGATTGGTCATTTTTGCCCAATCCTACCACGGGGGTCATGATTTGATTAAGTATGAATGTACAATACCTGAGCATGATTCCACATGTCATGAGTTTACTAAACTGGCCCTCTGGTTCTTGAGAAGACGATTTCAAAAGATTTTTTCCTATACATTCCTTTATAAAAATATGACACTCATATTGGCAAAACCCTAGCCCCAGGGATCATGATTTCAACGAATTTGAATTAACACTGCCTGAGCATGATTTCACTTGAGTGTTATATTTCCTGTCTCTATTGTTTTGAGAAAAAGATTTTCTTATAGTATATATTCCTACGTAAAACTACAGGCCTTTTAGGCCTCACCCAACCCCTTGGAGTAATGATTTGAAAAAAAAAACTTGAATCTACACTACTTGAGGATGATACCATATGAATTTAATCTTTCTTGGCCCAGTGGTTCTTAAGAAAAAATTTTTTCTACATATTCCTAAGTAGAATTTCTTATTAATGATAAAGTTCTTCTTAATAATCATAAAAATGCTGATCCACAAAGCAGGGTTTCCCTGCACTCGCTCAAGTTGTTCCCAAACCCTGCCTTTTTTTTTTTACAATTGTTTCAGAAAGGGTAGTTTCCCCAAAACATAAATTTATCCCTGTGATATGCTAAAATAAGATTTTTCAAACTCGATCTACGCGTGGTGCATAGTATTTCAAAAACACATTTTGTTTCCAGCTTAAGAACTTGCGAGATGATGATAAAGGAGTCCTATTCAGCAAATGGGAGGAGGATATCCGAAATTTTTTGGCCCCTCCAGTTACAATCTCTGCTGAGGCTCTGGAAAAGGAGGACGGGAAGCGTGTGTCAATTTGTGGAGTCATTAAGGAAGTAAGTACTCTCAACAATTGTTCACAGCAAATCAAATTTTCTGTCAAAGAAAATGGACGTCAAATTTATTTAGTCAGCAAACTACTTTAAGAAGAAAATAATTGTACCAAATGGCAAAAGAGCGTCTTTGTCTGCTGAATTTAATTAAGAAATATGCAAGTAAGCTGTGCAAAATGAAAATATACAATGACTAAACGCTAAATCTTTTGACTTTTAGTTGCTTTAATTATTTAACACATTATTATCATTTCTTCTTGTTTGATAGGAGGGCAGTCCATTGCAAACAAAATAGAGAGACAGTTGAAAACATTGAACAAGAATATTCATAACGAAATCTTGGCATACAACTCTGTTAACAGATCGTCTAACCTTTCATTTGAAATGGTAAACCTGCCATCTTATTCTGTATTTGCTACTGCGGATGATTTTGACCACTCCATGCCACAACAGTTGTTAATGTAACGGATTCAGTTGTCAGCATGAAGCAAAAGATTGCAGATACAGTTGGCTCACTTTTTGCAACTTTATGATACTAAACAACCAGAAGTCTCTGGCGAGACGGAAGCTTTCCTGGTTTGAACTTATAGCAAAGGAAGAGAAAGTACTTAAGTAGCTGGGATTTTAAACTTTATAAACAGCATTAATAAAATAATGATCGTTGATAAGGTTTCTTTATGTTCTTAGTGTAGTCTACTTGTGTGCCAAGTTATACTGAAATCAGACCAAAACTGAAGGAAGAGTAGCATTTTGAAACAATTTTATAGCCATTTCTATTTTTAGTAACCACGGCAACACTGTTCATCAAAATTCAGTAAACAGAATTATGTATCTTAGAGTATTCTACTTGTGTGCCAAGTTATATTGAAATCAGACAAAAACTGTAGGAGGTGTAGCATTTTGAAACAATTTTACAGATATTTCTATTTTTAGTAACACGACAGCAGCATTCATTGAAGTCAAAAACCGATACATTTTAATATATCTATTGATAATCAGTAGTAAAGATAAAATCAAGAATAAATTTTAAATGAAAATATATGTTTTGTTACTATAATGGAAAAAAAAACAAAAACAACGTAAATCCGTAATTAATAAAATTATAAGAGGTTATACAATATTATTGGAATTTTAGTTTACCAGTAACCATGAATACCAGGAGGAGTTAAAACAGTTTGAGGAGGGCCAGAGACCGCCATTCCCGTTTTCGGGAATGTACTGTCCAGTAGAGCCATGCACTGGGGGAAAATTCTATTCAAGGTATGGACAACTACTGGACCACTGGATAGATATCCACAAAGTGTCCAGACGTCTCTTCAAATGCAAATCCTGTAAGCGATGTTTTAAGGTGATGGCCCAAGCAAGAAGGCATGTTTCCGCGATGCATCGGATAGAAAACCTGGACGGACTTCTAGTGGAGATTGATGTGTGTAACAGGAAGTTCAGGGATCCAGGGGAGGCACTTCTTCCAAGAAGAATGACCACCAGTGAGGAGAGGGATTGCCAGAGAGAGGAGGAAAGGAGGAAGAGGCAAGCTATTCGAGAGGTGAGCGAGAGGAATCCCTTGTTCGATCCAGAAAGGTTAATTCGAACCAATGCCACAATTAATAGAGACGAAGTGAAGGGAACGCCACCCGCTTGCGCCTCTCGTTAAAGAGAAAGATTTGTGAATAGATATATTTGAATTAAAAACAAAAGATGGACAGTAATTGTTAAAACCTATCTCTAATAATTATTTGTTAATTGATAGTTTTGTATATTAGTTTTGTATATTATTATTATCATTGATATTGTGATTATTTTTGTTTTGAATGAGTTTTATGCTTTGTTGATTCATGTGACAAAATAAAAGTAATTTTGTCTTAAGGGGGGAGGAATGTGATAAAAATGTGATAAAACTCATTATTTTATCCCTATTATCATTACATTTCTGCATTAAATAAGGCCTCCCATTGTTATTATTAAGTGTAAGGATATTTAACTTATTTGACACTTAGTCTAGGGACAGTATTTTTCTTAAAGTCAATTGTTTACTTACCTCACGTTTTTAGACATCTTTGTTTACTATAGACGTCCATATTGCCCTTAAATCCATAACTCTATATCTTAAACGTAATCTGATAGGTTTGAAGTCTATTATCTTGTCCAGTAATATGGGTTTTAACAGTTCTCGGTTGGGTGACCATTTCTTTTGTGTACTCACCGTATATAAGGCCGTGTTTCGAGTAGGTCGGCGGACTGCTCTCCAAGCGTCCACTGCTCTGCAGCCTTACCACGGGTAAGCTAATCTTCCCGTATTCTGAGCACTTTGTACTGTTTTCGGTACTTAGTTATTTGAGCACAATTCAAAATTATCCAAAAATATTCTAACATTCAGGTTCGGCGCCATTGTGGTCTACTAGATATTTGCATTTCGATCCCGATCTAAATTCTCATTATCAAAATTACCTTAAGCTAAATCTTAAGCTAAATCTTCTAAATAAATAAAGTTACAATACCTATTGAATTTCAAGATTATTTATAGGGTTATTTCATTAATTCCTCTCATTTTTCATATCTATTTTTCATTGTTTTGTATAACTGGAAGTACCAGTCCATGTCATTTCATTGTTCATTGTAAATAAATAAACATCATATTTTCATCATTATTACCTTTGTCTTATTTTATGATCATCAGGTAGAATTCTCAGGTGAATACTCCCTCGAACCTGACTGTCCCAAGAGCAGAATAATTTATTATTCCCCTCTTGGGGTTGCAGTCATATTACAATATTTTCTGTAAAAGATTGAGATGGCCCAATCCTCAAGTTTTGAAAAATACAAAACTACCCCGGTAAACTTTCATAATCCTGATAACGAAGCAGATTTCAGGAAATGGGGATTTTTTTTTTTACGATTTGATTGCAACATAACCCCATCAAATTGTCTCTTACACTAGTAAACACCGAATAAATTTAGAACGACCAAGGCAACGATTTTATATTAAGTAAAAAGTTAGGTCGTTCACTGTTAGTTCGTACTACCTGTAATTAAACTGAACAATAGGACAAATACCACCAAGTGTTTTCCCATAAACTTTAATACAAATTCCAATCACTATCAGTTATTTATGTAATCAATTTTAAAAAAAATCAGTCACTTTAAAGCAAAGTCCAACGCCTCTTCAAAATTTTACTACGAAAAAATATACACTGCCTCGGCGTTTTTAACTATACTGGTAAGAGAACAGAACAGCTTATGCGATAGTAATGCGCCCGGCGTCCGTCTGTCTGTATACAATTTTTCAAAATGGTACTCCTCCTACAGTTTTATTCTGATTTCAATATTACTTGGCACACAAGTAGACTACATTAAGATACATAGAATAGTGCATCGTTCATTGATTTCGATGAACGGTGTTGCCATGGTTACGAAAAATAGAATTCTCTATGAAATTCCTTTCCTTCACTACTCCTCCTACAATTTTAGTCTGATTTCAATATTACTTGGGTCACAAAAAGACAACACTTATATACATAGAATAGTGCATTGATTTTTGATTTCGATGAACAGTGTTACTATTGTTACTAGAAATAGAAATCTGTGAAATTTCTTTAAAACGCTACTCCTTCTAAAGTTTTAATTTGATTTCAAAATAGGTTTGTATACTACTAGACTACACAATGATACGTAAAATAGTGCAATGGTTTTTGATAAGTACAAACCAGTAGAGCTACAGTCTCGTTTCCAACTGGTGTAGATTCACACTGAATGAAATTCTCCAACAAAATATTACCTCTCATCTCAAGTCGACCTATATCTTATCACACATTCTTATAAGTATCATCTTATTTTCGTCATTTATATTTCACTGTCAAATTCCACTACAAAGAATTTCGGTTAATGACCAATCAGGACTCCTGGCAGCTTTTTTCCTCCGCTCTACTCTGGGTGTCCAAAATGGCGGCCCCCTGTGGCTAGGCAAGTCTGGTGTTTTTCCAACAATGCTCATTACCGACCGCCATTCGGCATAGCGGGGTAACGGACTACGCTATAGTACGATAAAAAAGGTTTTTAATGCAATAAAACTGTTTATTTATGAATGCACAACTTGATTAAACATTATCATAAACTTATACTGCGATATTTGTTTCAAATATTTTTTTAGCGATATTTTGACAAAAAATAACATCCACAAAATCAACTGTAAGAGGAAATGAGAAAAAGCAGCAGACCAGACCGGTATTAAAACCCGGGCCCCCAGAAACACCGGTCAGGTGCTTAACCAACTGCTATCTGACCACCAGCGATCGAACCCGGCCGACCGCCACATTCCTCCCTCCTTAAAGGTCTGGCCTATCAAAGACCCCAGCCCAGGCTCATCCCTGACAGGACTTTAATCTGTCAGTTCCAGGGCATGACACAGCACTAAATGCAATAGGGAAGGAGAAAATGCAGTTGACCAGACCGGATTTCGAATCCGGCCGGGCCCCCTGAAACTCCGTTCAGGTGCTCTACCAACTGAGCTATCAGGATACCAGCGATCGAACACGACCGACCGCCACAAAACGCATTTTAAAGATTACTAATACTAGTACCCCGACCTCGATATATATTTTGTATCAGACTCACTTACTAAAGTCTAACAACTTAATTTTATCTAATTCTAAAGAGCATGCATGTATGAATATTTGAACAATGAGATATTTCAACTTGTTCAAATATAAATAAGATCAGGGTCAAACGATAAAACGTAACCTAAAGTCAATAAATGAATAACTCCTAAAATAAGGAAAATCATACTAATTTTATTCAAAATATATACTCACCAAAAAAAAAAAACACACACACACATATGCAAAACAATATGAAAATCTAAGTTTGCAGTTTAAACCTTTTTCTTTTTAAGCGATTTTAGAGTGTTTTGTGATAAAAATCAAACATGTCCTATGTTGCAAATTGAAAATTCAAGTTGATGTCATTTCCATCGCCCCCAAATTCAAGGGGGCATAACATTACGTACTGTGCGACGTCTCAATGCTAAGTGTGTTTCCAATGTAAGAATATCGTGCAGGAATACCATCTCTTTTCATTCTCTTGCGAACAATTTATGCACTTGTATGCGGATTTTTTCAGCTAGCAATTTAAGCAGCAGTTTTTTTTCAGCAAGTTCTAAACAGCATTAGGTGTTGAAGGAGGGGGGTCTGACGGTCCTGCCTTGTTTTGATTACCTGCAGTTGGCCAAATAATGGTCTTTAGACGTCAGTTTAACGGTTGCAAAGCCCATCGATTTATTCCAAATACAGTTACAACTTCCTGTTGCGTGGCTCCATTTAGTATCATCGTTAGCCTGGTTGTATTCATCTTTGTTTTGGCGTGGCATTGCAGCATCAACACTGCAATCAAATCTTGAATATGGGTTTAATAGGAGTGTTAATAGTTTTTCTAAATCCAAAATATCAACGAAAATAGACATCCAATTTAGAAGAAATCATAAACAACAATACTTTCATAAACATGTTTAATAAGGGGAGGTAATGCAACACTTGGGTTTTTTAAAACCCATGTTAACCTTTAAATTGGTCACAGGTATCCAATGATATCAAAAATAGTTGTTCTATTTACATTTTAAAAATATCGTTGACAATTAAAACAATTTGCGTTTCCTTTTTGATGAGTATATATATTCATTGTGTGAAGTAGTAAAACATACAAATAATAGTTTAATTGCCTAAAATTATAAAATATTACCAGCGTAATTCCTTTAAGTAGGACCGGGCGTAGCAGTTATTTATTACGAAAATTTGAAGTCAGTCGTCGTGCGTTTCTTAGGAGTTAAAACAGTTTAAATGATAAGATGTCAACGGGCCTTATAGGTCACTTGAGTATCATTGAACAACTTTCCAAAAATTGAATATGTGTGGTGTTTTAAACCAGATGCCATGATGAGTTTTAAAAGAGACTTCATTGCTGATCGTCATTAGAATGCTTACTCTAGTTACTTTCTACCCAGAGTTACATCAGAGTAACAAAGAGAAAATGCATTTCAACTTTATAACCAGCCATGCACCCTACAACATAGGAACCACTGACCATTGGGCCATAAATTTCAAAATATTGGAATTATCATCATTAATTTTATTCCATCATAAATGGTTGATTCATTATCTTCAGACTATGTACTGTGTATCAATGAAACATAAAATAAAAAAAATTTGATAGATACACCTCTCTTCGTCATAAATATATATACCAAGATCATTGGCATAATACCTGGGAGCAACGGAAACAGTTTCAAAGAATTTATGCATTTAACTATATATAATCATAAGAGCCCCGCCCTAAAACCAGAACCCCTGACCCCGGGGCCATGAAATACATTTTTAGGTGATACATCTCTTATAACTCTGTACATAGTTTATTGTTAAATATCAAAGAGCAGAGCAAGATTTTCAAAGAAATAATGCACTTTTACTATATGACATATAGAGCCCCACCTTAACACCAGAACCCCTGACCCTGGGGCCATAAAATTCACAGTTTTGGAAGATGCACTCCGGACATGAAAAGGATTTCTTCTGTGTGGCTGAGAAAGAGGAAAAACAGTTTCATCGACGTGGAGTTTGACTTTCTTATGTTTCCCGATCTCATTGAACATTTTGGGTACTTTTGACACAAAGAGGGTGTGTGTATAAGACGGTTGTGTTGATATGTCTTCTTCATGCATTCAAGATTTGGAGACGATGAAACTATACCGCTTCCATACAGTTCGTCTACGGAATGTATTGGGCATCACAGGGCGAAACAAATTCTAAGATCCAGAGGTTGTCCTCCACACGCCTTTTTACACCCATTTTACGTCTTCTAAACTTGCGTCTACATGCGTCAAGTGGTCATCTGGGGATTCCCCTAACCCTACAGAGTGACAGATATTCATCATACAGCACTCAATCAGAAATATCTGTGGGCAGACTTTTCTTCAATTCATACAGATTTTCTAGTTCTGGTCCTGTCCATCTGAGTCTTTTATTGGCGGGATTATGTGCAATAGCTTGAAATGTGACATTCTCCTCGCTAATATCTGCTACTTCGAATGTTCTGCTTAGCAAAACAGATTCGTCAAACAACTTATCTGATGACTCCTCCATCTTTTCGCGTCTCAGGTCCCTGGCAGTGTGTGATGCTTTGGCAATAGTATTTTCAGTTTCACAGGGATGGTGTGGTGCATGCGAAATATTTTCTTCGTACCGATCACGCATTGATATGTGGAGGCCAAAACATCAAGGTCTTTGAGGCGGTGCTGAAGGACAGTTAGAGACAATTCTAGTTTCAGCAGTTCCGGATACGACACATACCACTATGCTTCATCAAGGCCACACATGAACAGAAGGATATAGAAATAACGAGCAGCATTCAATCTCAACGTCCATTAAACAAATATACAAAAATTAGGACAGAGCAAACACGGACCTCCGAAACATCAGAGATGGGATCAGGTGCCATGGAGGAGTGAGCATCCCCTGCCGACCGGTCCCACCCGCCGTGTGCTCGTTGTCATAATCAGGAAATAACGGAAAAAATCCGTGGTCAATTCAGTGTATAAATAATGGACTAACAATTGGTATGAAAAACGTCAGTCAGCATTTCATTCAATGATAAATTGTATTTGTTGACGAGGTCATTGTATCGACCATAGAATTTACGAAATGATGAATTTAAACGAGACTGTTGATTGCTTGACAATAATTTACCTCGTTTAAGCAATTGTTCATACGTAGAGTATGCTCTTGCGTATCGAATCAACTGAGATATAAATGCTCCGTATGCAGGTGATGAAGGTATATTGCTGCATAAGTAAGGGAAGTTGAAGATAGAAAAATTAAAGTCATCATGTGTATCATATAGCTTGGTTGTTAGATTACCATTAGTGTCTTTTTCAAGTAAAATATCCAAGTATTAAAGTATTTGCAAGAAACTGATTTTTACTGTAAAATCTAATGTATTTATGTATTTTAATGAAAACCATTTTTAATTATTTTAATTGAACAGCTTTACATTTTTAATTTTGAGGTCCGTCGGATGGGACGTTAAATGGTGCCCCGTGTCAAGGATTACAACCCCCTTCGCACGCAAAAGATCGTTTCCCTGATTTTCGAAAAAGAGTAGGCTCATTGGGGGCCGTCAGACAAACATAAAACTTTAAAAACTGGTCACATGATTTACTTTTTATCGCCGATATATGGCTGAAATATTGCCAATTCGGCGTAAAAAAATTAATCATTCAATCAATCAAATTGTCCAAGAGTTCTTTAGAATTTTTAAGATTCTTTTGACGTTTCGGAATCCAATATATATAAGGTAGTTTAAATTCATTTTGGCTCTGTGGAATATTAAAAGTATGTAAAACTGACAGGTGATTTTGAAAAATTTCTTCCTTAGAAAGAGAAGTTTATTCATAATTAGGATTACCACTTGTAGAATTAAAACCAAGTTCTTCTAGAATGCAATTTATATAATGAGCCTTACAAACGAAGACAATGTTGTAACCTGCTTTGTCGGCAGGAACCAGTACGTACTGATCGTGTTATCTAATTCTTTGTTCACTTCTGGTTTATTGAACACAGAAGGATAGATGGTTTTTATTTTGCCCCTCAATCTTTTAATACGCGACTTTAACATGGATCTGATACATTTAATCCATTCTGACGAGGTGTCAATGTCTTCTTTTTCATGTCTAGCCCATCGTCTGGCGTGATTTTCAACAGAATCCATAATATTTATGAAATTCCGACGCCAGTTGAAGGATTGGGGTTCCCTATATTTAGGACCTTTTAAAATAAGTGATCTAAGGTCCTCATTACGAACTATTTTTACGTCACCTGTAATAACGTGTCCAGCAGGACTATAGTTATAGGACGAAGAAGAACGAAAGGGGATTATTTTTCAGATAGTCGATATCCAGGCCATGTAAAGTGTTTTCGTAATTGAAAAGTTTGGAAGCAATGGTCGATGTATATTTGCAGGAAATACAAGGCGTAGTCTTTAACTTAAAATATGGTGGAATACAAGACTGGACCCTTTTGTGATTAAGAATATTACTTATATTAACCGCGTCAAATCCTTGGCAATTGGCATATTGAAGTTTAAGGAAAAGGCGGATTGTTGTAGCTGCATTTTCTTCCGTGAAACGTGCGGGTTTAAAAAGCCTATGATGTGCAATATCCATAATCACAGAACCGAGCCTATATTCAGGTGTCGAGGAATCTAAATTTGGATGTTCCTTGGTCTTTTCAAGAAGACTATTTAAAAGTTTCAAAGGGACAGAGTAAAGTTTGGTTCGAATATGATTTAGACCTAACTGTTGATTTACATAAGGTAGTAATGAATCAAAAGAGACGTCGTGTATTGCAGGTTTTATGTACGAACGATGTTCATGAATACGCTTACGTCTTTGAGTATTGTTAAAAAGTCCTATCACATTTACATTTTTACACTGCGGGCTTGTAAAAGCACTTTACTGTCTTTGCTAACTGCTGCCAGCTCAACGTTTTTCAGCTTCTGGAGAATGGGCTTCATCCACGTGAAGGAAAAATTAGGTCTCTTCAGCATGTCCTTCAATTTGCTCTGATGGATAAACCCTCCGGAGACTAGTTTCCGAATAATGACCTTGGTACAGCTTTGGCAGTAGGCGTCATACACTTCAGGATTTGCAGGGCTAAGCTGGATTCTCCATAGATGAAATCCATTCCAGATCAAACAAGGGTCCTTTATGTAATTAACGACCGGACTGCAGGGAAGAATTTAAAGGCACTGTACTTTAAACTTCCTATAACGACTTTGCGGATTTTCCCCGCCTTCCAGCGCCCGTTTAGTTCGTAGTCTGGCCCTGACTCCCCGTGTTCTGGTAGTTAGGCCTGTTATGTCGGTGATATTAATAAACCCGGTGCACAATCCCAATGCTGACTTCTAAGATCAGGACTGAAACTTGGTGGCCTCTCTGAAGGATAGACAGATTGATAAGGTACCCCTGGCACCGATCAGTTGCTCCACGCCGTGCTGCGACCAAACAAACCAATCCCTTGTACTCTATTCAATGTACAGGCAATATGAATAGTCTGATCTTGAACGAGGCTGGAGTCAAGCTGGACTCTTTATCTGTCTCTTTCGCAAAAAACGGAAAAGATAGAGGTAGGGTTTGAACCCGCAGGACTCTTCTACTCTCTAATGGCCTCATTGAGAGATATCAGGATGTCTTCCTGATTACCTGGCAATACATGCATTTTGGCTAAGTCTGAAAGAGCATTTCTGGACAGTTTCTGCAGGCATCTACCTTCCGTCACCATCTAAAGCAGCTGGTCCTTCCATATGGAAATCACCCCATTTAAGTATTCAGCTGATAACAAAAACACATCCTGGGAGGTTAAATAGTGAGACACTGCAACAGGCTGTGTGGAAACAGACAACTATAACACTCCCATCCAAACTCCCAAAAGAGTTGTTTTCCGTGGGTTTTCTGCAGAGTACACAGGGAATCCTTATACGAATGGAGATTGATGTGCTTCTTCAGGGTGGGAAAGACGGGTTTCATTGACCAGAGACTGATTGGCAACAGATTAAGGAACCGAACCGGAAACTGGACTGCTGCCAGTGAGGCAATACCCAGCACAATCCCATCCACATCTGGGACTACGTGCACACTTAGACACATAGACTTGGACATACATGTATTTGTGTTCCTGGTGATGATGGTCTCGTCCCGATGAAGAAACGTTTCAGCGCTACCATGTCGGTGAAATACCCTGCAGAAATTGTAGGTATTCTCTGTGGCTGTAATGAATATTGGTTGTCTGTCTTCATCCAAAAATAATTATCATGATGTGAAAATTTCTTCTTTTTTTAAATTAAGGATTGACACTTACAGTATTTTATTATATACTTAGTAAAAAAAAAGAAAGGACAAGATAGGGTATTTAAGACCAGTATTTGGTCCCTTTTTAGGGGGCCTTTCAGAATAATCCAACAATTTATCCATAGAAACATCTTGTCATCCATACCGCAAAGTAGGTATTGGTTGTAAGACTGTCATGCCCTATATCAGAAATGCTGCTATCTCTGACGTGCAAGTAACACCTACTCTTTTTCCCATTATTTTTCATTGTCAGGGCTATTGATTTCATAACATAGCTTTTGCCAGTGCCAGATGGCACAGGAATAGGAAGGTTGTGGCCCTCTGTCGCTATCTTCATTTTCCCCGTACTTTTTAATTCGAGAGTTATCTACAGAAAGCGACCTATCAGAGCGCAGCTTTTAAATTACTCCGGAAGAACATATGGAAAGAATTGTCGGCAGATCCAAATGTCGAAAAAGTGGTTAGTTATATGACTAACGGTAGGCTTTGATTAGAATTTGACTGAAGAATATCAAAGTTGAATCTATACTCCACTCACTCGTACTTTATTGGCAACTTATGTCGCCCAGTCCGGTCAAAATATGAGGTATGGAGTTTCCTATTTTAGATTCCTCCCTTGTGTATTTTTAGGTCACCTAAGTAAACTCAAGTGACCTATTGCTATCTGTTAAATAAATTATCTAAATTCAATTTTATCACCGAGTTTCAGCTGATGGTAATCACCAAGAGGATGCAGAGTACACTTCGTCTGAAAATGATGTTAACGTAGACATGGAAACAGCTACCTGTGCCAGTGATACCCAGCAAAATACTGTTGGATTTCAAGGTAACAATATTAATCTTGATTCTTTGATTCAAAGTAAGGTTTTACATAATTGACATAAACATCACTCATTTTCTTCAACAACATATTCATTGTATCTATACATGGCTATTTCGTTCAATATTTAATTCTTGTCTTGTAAAAGTAATAAAGTCATAGAATGGAGCACCAGTTATCATAAGTTGACCTTGCACTTGATACCAATGACAATGATTTCTCTTTAGGGTGTACTTTGAACTTGATTTTTTAAGAAAACATCTTGCTTTTCACAAGCCTCATCCATGCTCATATCTCTCACTGAATATGAGCATTTGATTTCAACAATACCAGTTATTGAATTCTCACAAAACTTGGCATCTGGTGTCGCACCAAAAAAGGAAAAAGTGGATTTATGACCAGTCCAATATCATGTATATAATTCCCTAAGCTTTTTATAAACAATTGGTTGGCTGTTTTTCTCATTTGCTTGTCCATATGATGTTGGAGCTGAAGTACAGGATTTTTTTTTATCAATGGTGTTTTTTTTTTAGAAATGCATCAGTTATTTCTTTTTGCCTGTTATCCTTCCCTTTCTCTGGGTAAACCATGCTGGACTTGTTGTTTGTCCTCTTGTTTCCTTTTCAATTTTCATTGCTCTTTCTTGGGAAATCATCAGGTCTTTCCATTGATCATTGCTCACGTGCAGGTCAATACAACGTAATATTTTTCTAACATAGTTGGATGTCATCCAATCAGATAGATGGAAATTATTCAATCATATAATAAAACAAAAAATTTTGGACAATGAATTCATTGATCTAAAATCCCTGCTGCATAATCAGTTTGACGTCCCTGTATCAGTTACCATTGAGTCAGGTTCCATAAACTTTCAACATGGCAACAAGTCAAAATTCCCATTAACAATTTATCAATGGACTTACACCTTCCTTATTTTCTCCTGCATCTTTCTCTTAAAATTCTGCAGTTTTGTTAGAGAGATTTACACATTATCCAACTATGGGGCAACTACTGGCCAAATCATATCCTTTATAAAACACATGCACATATATTTCCAAAGACAATTCAACAATTTGATAAGGTTCATAGCATGTATTTATTCATTAGAATTAAAATCTATTGGATATCATCATCAGCTGATGTCCACACACAAAGGCTGATTTGGCGTAGGGGTTTGCAAGAGTTGTCCTTCCTTTCCCTCGTCTAGAAGTGGATGGTGAGGTCTCTTTGAATTCAGGAGGATGACAGACCTTGTCCGTGCGCATCCTCTTGGTGACTGGAAAAGTTATAAAATAGGTAAACATTTCATATTCATATTTGTGCCACATTCATTACGTAGTTTATTTAAATTTACATTGAAGTAAATATTTACTTTGCATTTTAGGAAAATTATAACAGTTGTAGTATTATACGTGATATTACTTAAAAGCAAAAATAGAAAAAAAATATACAGACATTCATATTTGTATCACATTCAACATGTAATTTATTTTCTTTGAAGGTACTAGTAATATATATATAAAAATAGCATTTTAGGAATGGACATCAACTGTAGAATCAACAATGATACATTTTAATAGCATTTTATATAAAAGAAATTTGTACCTGCTTTTGTTTTCTTGTTTGGAGCTGCAACTGCAGATGTAGTAGACTGTTCTGAAGAAACTGCATTCCCTGCACTGGTGCCTGGAATGTCCTCCTCGGACGATACAACGATTGGTGATTTCCTCGCAAGGGATAGAGATTCTACAAATGGTAATATTCTAAATGTTGTAATTGTTTTTTTTAATTCATTTTTATTAATTTTTTGTGTTCAATATTAAATTCATTTTGATAATTAAATAATGAATTTATCTTGTTTATATTTAACTTATAGTAACTTGTTGCTTACTTTTCCTCTTTGTGTTCCTAGTCTGAACTGTGCTTGTTTCAACTGTGATTTCAACAGTGGTTGTTGCAACTGTTTGCTTACTTCTTTTCAATTTAGCTTTAATAATAATTTTTTTTTAAAAAGTCATACATTATTATAATTGCAATGTATTATATATTGAAATATTTATCACATCTTAACTTTCTAAATTCAAAATGTGAAGTTTGTATAATTTTATTTAAATACTAAGAATATTTCTGCTTATACCTTTCTCAGAGGGTGCATCTTGGGTCCTTCTGCCAGAAGTGCTTTGATTTTGGATTATTACTCGAGCTATGAAGACAAAAATGGTAATAATTATGATCATGCCTCACTACTTAATGTATTTACTTCATGTTTGTAATCCTTTATCGGACCTTCCAGAAAAAAAAGAAAAAAAATGGTTTATTGTAATACCTTCCACATGTACTGGCTTCAGTTGTCTTGCTTCTTCAGGAACTGATGTTGAATCTATAGAATAGAAATTAATAGTTTTAGTAAAAAATACTTTTTAATGTCATTATTTCATTTAGACACTAAGACACAAAAACTTTTTCATGCCTTTTCTTGTAGGGTTTACCTCCTGCAACGGAAAATTATGTTAAGGTTCTGTCTCCGTCAGCCTCAGCCCCAACCCTGCCAACATCTCCTCAAAGACTTTATCCAAAGAGGACTTCTCCATGAGACGTCTCTCCCGCAGCTCAATGGAGGAAAGCTCCCTGTTCGTCATAATATCAGAGCTGGTTTCCTCCACCGTACCTGAAAACAACTCTGCCGAAGGATTCACTATTTGCAACTCGGCCTCACTCTCCGCATCAGTGTTCTCTGATAAAAAGAAATTGAAAAAGTGACTTTGAATGCTGTGAATCTCAAATGACAAATGTATATTAACAGAATACGTATTTAAATATTCTGGATATTTGTACCTGGTCTGATTTCCCAGTCATCAATTTTCGACTGGATTTCAGGAATTCCTTCCCAGGAACTAAACAATGGTGTTGGATAAGTGTACTTAGGTGGACCATCCAATGGATATACGCTTCTCAACAGGTTAAAGAATGCTTCATAGATGTTTCCCCTCTCTGTCTGTCTCCACATGATTTCCACCAAATGACCTTCAAATTGAGGTAACTTTGTTCCAACGAGTTTCCTGAAATGGTCTTTTGCGTGCTTCCAGGCCCCTTCAATTCTGTTCGTATGCACAACTTCGATCTCTTGAGTCCTCGTATTAACGTACGTCTTCTTAAATGAATACTTGTGTAGTACCGTAAAGTGATCCTACCCCGCGTCATTGAGATGGCAATACGCAGACCAGACGTCACTGTATATTGTTGAGCCTTTTTCTACGTGGCGTTCAATGATAGGAAGAAGTGTGTCTTCGGATCTGTCTGACACGGGGTACATCACCAAAGTATTAGTGTCGCGTTCTACCAACCCAAAAATTCAAATCTAAACAGAAAAAAAAATATTTTGTAAAAATTATATTATATTACAAAATTAATATTGTATATAGATATCCTTGTAAATACATAATTTTTTTTTTCATTTCTTTGTTTTCAAACTAATACTACTGTTATGTCTTTCTTGTTAGTGTCCTTAACTTTAACATCACAGTTTGTATTGCATGCAACTACTTGTAAATTTTATATTTCTTTAATTGTACAATTTTTTATTTGCTGAGTTGCTTTTTACCGTTACTTAATAATTTTTGAAGCATGTGAGGCACACATTTCTATAATTTCAATTTGTATTGATTGGTTTATTTTTGTTGTAAACATTTATGATTACTTTTCATTTGGTGAGAAACGCCATCTTAATGTTTGTTTTAACACCTGTCCCCGCAGTCACGCATTTTAACGCATATACCATTTCCTATTTCTAACGCAAAATCACGCATTTACCGTTTCCCCGCAATCACGCATTTTCACGCACTTTAGAAAGTTCATTTAATCTTTAATTTATTGTCAAATTCCAACTATTTTATACTTGCTCAGGTCTCATAAAATAAGAAAAGTTATTTTCTAATAAAAATATTATTTCAGAATATTATTTACGCTAAACTTTAGAGAAATTTGTACCCCGCTATAAAGTGCTTGTGGGGAAATGGTAAAGTAATATTTCTATGATGCGAGGATTAAATGTATGTCGCATAGCAATTCTGTAAGTTGTAAAGAGTTAATACCTTTAGTCCACAATTAGGATTTCTTCTGTAGATTTTAACTCTTCTGCCAAATAGGGATTCATCTATCTCTATGACCACCTGTATTCTGTATTCACCGGAGTTCTTTGTAAAATTACTCTTTGAACAGCTCTCTGGTACACGTAAAACTCCCCCAGTTGACTGCTGGTGACCCATATGCCATTCCTGAAAATTGTGCACATAATGCTAGGCTACTCTTCTCCAGGTATGACTTTATAAAGACCATCATATCTTGCAGCATCAAATTGCTTTTGTCGAGGAAAGAAAACGTCCTGGACGACTTGGTATGGTCCCTGTTCTTGGAACAAGATCCCTGGTTCCGGGCTTGTACTTGGGGGCTGGGGTCGCAGGTCGGGGTGGTACGGGTGCGCCCTCCGATGCTGATTATTCACCTGGAACCTGGCTAAATTGATGGTCATCAGTTGGCGGTTATTGTCCTGTCTCCTAAGGATTAAAACAATCCCGGGTATTAAAAACAAGTCTTCATAGAAGAAAGTTCCACTTGCACTGCCTGACATCTTTCTTCTTCTTTTTCTTTCTTCTTCTTCTTCTTTTCTCTGAAAATGGGCTAAGAGCAGAATGATGCCGAGCGCTCGGAGGGTCAGTATTTATAAACAATTGCAGACGATACTGCAATTGCGGCAAAACATCAACAATCCAATCACGTGATTAAATGTGATTGGCTAAAAGAAAAAATCGCTTTTGGTCATGTGATCAAAAAAAGCCCCATCACAGTGACAAAGCAAAATTGAAGTGGGGAAAGGCCGAACCCGATTGTATATATATGACGTCATAAATTAACATAACACTGATGTAGTTTTTTTTTAAATTTATTTCTTAAAAACTAACAATGCTTCTAACTGTCGAATTCTCCTCCGAAATCGTATTCGATCCGCCACTAACTGCATCCAGGGACTTCTCCGGTTTTCGGGGGGTAATTCGTAGATTTGATTGAGGCTGGTATTGAAAGTCACGGATTTCCTAGCCTGTTTGAAATTTCCAGGTATTTCATTCCGTATTGAATACATACTTTCTTCATTGCATCTATGTCCTGCCACAGTAAAATCACTTTGGCCGCTTGGGGATGGGTCAGGAAACTGTAAGGCTTTCCGAAATAACGGGTCATGTTCAGTCCCTACCATTTCTGGGGCAGAATTATTTTCATATGTCGACATTGAAAATGTATGGAAGCTAGTCTCCCTTTGGTCGTCGCATGATGTGATAAGTTTAGGCATTGTAACCATAAATCCTGAGGGGTTTCCATGATAGTGCTCACTTCCTGAAATACTTGTTCTGCCTCCGGGGGTAGAGATTCTTGGTGGTTTTGTGCCTATCTTACTAAACAATCATACCCATTTAAAATCAGAGAGTGGGTGTGTATCAGGGTTGACATGATAGTCGATTGTGAAGAAAGGATCAGACTTTTCTTCTCATTTATACCGCTCCGTATAAAACGTAGGTAAAAGGTATTTTTTGCACACGCCCTTACAGGTGATGCAACAGGGTGATAAAAAAGATGATGCAACAGATAGGTATATAAAGCGGAGCTGGGATTTGAGGATCATTCTTGCTTGGCATTTCGAACTTGACAGACGGGAAAAAATATAATGGCAGAAGCAATGATGAATACTACAGACAACCCCAGACCCAACTACAAACAAGAGGAAACTATCCCTGATGACCGATAAGGCACAGAAGAAGAAGTAAATTGTCGTATTTTTTCACTTGAATAAAATTGCTGTGTTCTTTGTTGTCCCCCGCTTTCGCGAAAGCGAGGGGACATTAAATCTCATTCGTCTGTCTGCCTGTCCGTCACAAAAACTTTAACCTTGCCCATAACTTTTGATTTAGTGGAGCTATGACTTTCTTATTTAACAAGTGTATTCCTTGTGACATGGCCTTTCTTTGGGTACCACCAAATTTGACCTTTTGACCTTGACCTAGGAGTTTGACCAACTTTCACACAAAAATTCTTAACTTTTACTTTGGCCATAACTTTTGAATAGTAAGAACTAGGACTTTCATATTTCACATATGTATTGTTTGTGACAAAACCTTTCATTGGATAACAACAACCTTGACCTTTTGACCTTGACCTTGGAGATTTACGAACTTATAAAAAAACTTTAACCTTGACCATAACTTTTGAACGGTGAGGACTAAGGCTTTCTTTCTTCACAAATGCAATCCTGGTGAGAAGGCCTTTCATTGGATATCAATATTTTTTACCCTTTGACCTTGACCTTGGAGTTTTAACTACTTAATAAAACTTTAACCTTGGTCACAACTTTTTAACAGTAGATGCTAGGACTTTTATATTTGACATATGTATTGTTTGTGGTGAGACCTTTCATTGGATAACAACAACCTTGACCTTTTGACCTTGACCTTAGAGATTAAAGTACTTATGAGAAAACTTTAACCTTGACCATAACTTTTGAACGGTGTGGACTAAGGCTTTCGTACTTTACATATGTAATCCTTGTGAGAAGACCTTTCATTGGATACAAATAACTATAATAAGCCATGATGCATTATTTCTTTTCCAAACTCTAAAAAACGTTTATATAGCATTAAAAACATAGATATAAAATGTAAAGTTAATGTTTTAATTTTCTTCACGAATTAAATTTTTCTGACAAAGTATTGTTCACTTTGAAAAATAAATATATATATCAAAAACATATAATACGAAAAATAACATACGTGGGTTGTCCGTAAAGTTCGTGGACAAGCTAAGAATTAAATAAAAGTTGCGTCAATGATATTTATTATTAGTATATTTCTAATCCTTTACTAAATGTGAACTGAGAAATGTAAAAATCGGATTCAATTTTCAATGTTTAATTACAATTATGACTAAATAATAAGACTAGGTATGGAGACCCGGAGCAGCGCAAAATTTTTATTAAAAATTTATTTATCACTTTATAGATTTCATTTGTATTTTATAAAATTCTGCAGAAATCTGGATGACTTTTACATTATGAGGTTGACAGAAATTATTGCTTCAAACCGGCAAAATTTGAACAATCAAAGAAGTAAAATGGCTGAGCAATAAAAGTAAGAACATATTAAGACGGATCGGAATTGTTCAAACAACGGGACGTTTTCGGAATAGGTGGAGCAGTGAGCAATGATAAAATTCTGCGTAGACATCGGAGAAACAATAACAGAGACCAACACATTTTATAAAAATTCGGAAAAACATGGTAAAAGAAGCCGTACATTAGTATTTAAGTGGCACATAATATTTTCGGACGGAAGGAACAGTTTACAGTATGACATGCGTGAAGGAAAACCATGATTCCGAGATTGCAATGCTGTAGAAAATGAATTTCGTAACGTGACTTTACCGTATTTCCGTAAATAAAATGAGACAGGGATTTTTAAATATTATTTTACGTGTGAAACCTGAACATTTTGTACACATCCTTATGACTAGTTAAAGCTGACATGAACTCTTAAAAAGGCATCATTTTTCATCTTTGTACGACTTACTACATTCCTGTACGCCTTTGTCCGCCATATTTCTTCGATTCGCCATTTTTGATCGAACATTTTTGGCCACATGTACCTGCTATATATAGCCTTTTAGAACTGTTTCACTTGGGTGATTTTCTATCCTGGCTGTCGACATGTGCACATCTCCGATAGCATAGTTTTAATAAGTCCATAAACTGACCAATACATGTTTGAAAAGTAAAAATTCAACAAAAACTACAACTATACCGAGAATTAAATTATTTTTGAATGCATTTGCTGCAATATAGAAAGTACACTTACACGGAAAATATTCAAGTAGAGCAAAAACTTCAAGCAGGTCAGTCGAGAAAACGCGTCAAACTTAGTGATAGAAATATTTACCTGAATACTGCTATCGTAACAGGGATGTGCACATGTCGAAAGAATTATCCTATTTTACTTTTATTGAAAAATGCATCTCAGATATCATGTAATCCATTGCTAACTCAACAGTAAAAAACTTTGGACACACGTGGTCCATGCCGATCATTTTATTTGGTCAGGGAAAATATCAAAGGTTGAAAGCGCCGTGGGGTTGACTAAAGAAAATTTTTTTTCAAGAATAAACATTATTCTTGTCTGTAAATGGTGTAAATAAAATTTTTGAAACATGGTTTACATCAAATTTATAATAAAGCATGCATTAATTCGAATCATTCACCTTTTGGAGATATGAAGATATTTTCCTGTAAAAGGGGGGGGGGGGGGCTAATAAAACATGCATAACAATCTCATAAAAATATTTAAAGAAAAACCTCTGAAACAAATCGGATTTCTTTATAAATGATCAAATATAATTAAAAAAAAAATACTGTGTATTGGCTTTATTAGACCTAATATATTAATTTGATTTAAAGTTATTTATAATTTTATGCACAATGAAAGATAAAGTGAGCAAATTCACATACCCCACGCTCCCACAAAAGTCGAAGTGCTGAAATTCACAGAAAAAATAAGGGAATCGTAATTTCCTTGTAATATGCACATCTATACACATTGTGTCCTAATTATCTGCTAAGTTTGAAGAACTTGTATGCACCGGTTTATGAGGAATTGTGCTGACAAATTGCTCATCTTTATATTCAAGATATGGCCGAAATCAAAATGTAAAAGTGCGGAAATTCCCGAAAAAGTAAAAATTTCGGAATTTTCTGGTGATGTACAAACACAGACACATTGACTCCTATGAATATCAGCATAGTTCAACAAAACTCTGTGCATTAGTTTGTAAGAAGTTGCGCTGACCAAAAAAAAAGGGCTGACTGATGGGTCCAAAACATTATACCTCACGCAACTTGTTGCGAAGAGTATAATAAATGAGTTTGATTCGGTGGTACAATGATAATGAAAATAGAATTTAATGTGAATTGAATTTCTAGACATAAATAATTAATGATTACTAGAAAAAGCAGAGAAAAAGAGAGAGGACCCCCCCCCCAACCCCGTGAGAATTCCACATTCTACCTACAATTAGCTTTTTGAAAATTCTCTTGTTAAAAATTCTCTTGTTTGTTGTCCAGATTCAGCATTTAGCCATTTAAGTGTCGAAACCGGGGGGGCTTTTTTTTTTTAAATATATACTTTGTATAGACATTGAATATTGCTGCGTAGGTTTGGCCCCCCCCCCCCCCCCTCGCTTTTCACACAAGTCGCAGTATAACTTAAAAAAGAGGAAAGTTTTGGTTTTTGGAGAAAAATGTTGTTACTGAAGTTCAACCCCCCCCCCTTTCCCCAACACGAAATAGGATATTTGTGTTTAGGAAAAGGATATTTCCCCCTTTTTTAAGCTTGTCAGATTTTTTTGAATGTTTGAAAAAAAAATCTTTGCACTTAGCCTCCCCCCTTTCAATTTGCTTCTGACGCCAATGCGTTTGAGAAGGTATTTGAGAAAGTTCCCGATGTACAATTCCTGTGATGTATATTTCACGTTTATTATACCTCCCGCTTGAAAAAGTGGGAGGGTATATAGTAATAGTTATGTCCGTCCGTAGGTCTGCTACGCTTTGGGGTACCCATCTTCTATCCGCAAATCCTCTTATACTACTTTGTGAAATTAAATTAAACTTTCACAGAATCTTTTAGGTATATTACATATTACCATTGTGCACCTCCTATTTTACTTTTTGATCCGAAACGTATTTTGGGTTTTGCGACAACAGCAAAATATGGACTTTGCCATTATAACCATATGGGTAGCGGGGGTATCATTTAATGCGCTTATTGCTCACAATACCTCTAGTTTCTCTTTCAATTTGGCCGTTCGGATTAACTTCTCGTCCAAATTAAAATTATTATTCAATTTATGAAGTTTCGACATCCCGCCTGAAAAAAACCCCTTGATCTGTCCTAGGGCTTAATAAATGGACAGCACAAAGTGCGTAGGATCTTATGGCTATTATTGACCTAAGAGATGGTTACAGTGAGAGAGAGAGGGAGAGAGAGAACAAGCTAATTCAGAGAATTTGTGTCCCCCGCTTAGGGAAAAAGTAAACAATGCACAGTTCGTGGGGAGCGGGGGGGGGGGGGAAGGATCCCCTGACTGAATTTGTAGAATTATTAAATGTATACATGTAAACTGAATCAAATAAAATATGGCAATATGGATATTAAGATTTGATTGCTTATTCTTTAAGATTCTTTTTATATGGAATATTTAACACTCTGTAATGATGATCTTATCAGTTTGTACAAGCCACTCCTCATCATTTCTCATGCTGAATACTATTATTTAGTTAAAAAAAAGTATTTCGTGAAATAAAAATAAATGAGTTGTCGGGGTCTCGAACCCGGGTCCTTTCACATGAGAAGCGAATGACATACCACTAGACCACGGGGTCGCTCGAACGGGATGCAAATTATATGCAATCATAAAGTCACATACATGTATACATTCATGTTCGGTATTGTCAAAATTTTACACAATATACGGTGTTTGTTTTATTTAGCCTTTATTAAACAGTTCTAATAGATTTAATAAGAACATAAAGTCCGCCGAGAACCTGTTTTATACGCAATAACCTCTCCTCATGCCTCTGTGCTAAAAATAGCAACATGTAATACAATAAATACTTATAAAACAAACGGGGCGGGGCACTTTGAGAGGAGTGAGAGAGGTCCTAGGGAGTTTTGGTATAATATTACATAGCAAAAGCTCAAAATCTGTTTGAAATATCGCCCGAAAATGATAGTGTTTCAATCAAACAGAATGTATAAATTTATGACCTTGAACTTTGACCTTTTGACCTCAAGATCAATAGGGGTCTTCCTTAGACCACAGGGAGTTGTTATGTAAAATACCATTGCAAAAGCTCAAAGGGTTCTCGAGATATCGTGTGGAAACGAAAGTGTTTTAACAGACAGAATTTGCTTATTTATTACCTTGACCTTTGACCTTTTGACCTCAAAATCAATAGGGGTCTTCTTTAGTCGATAGGGAGTTGCTATGCAAAATTCCATTGCAAAAGCTCAAAGGGTTCTCGAGATATCGTGTGGAAACGAAAGCGTTACAGACAGACAGAAAGACGGACAGACGGACGGACGGACGGACGGACGGACGGACAGACGGACGGACGGACAAACCCAAATTAATATCCCCCACTTTTCAAGCGGGGGACAAAAAGAGAGTTAGTTCAATATACAATTAGTGAATAAAATTATCCGTATTCAACCAATGTCAAAACTCCCTACCTTAGCTTTTAGAATTTTCTCCCAGATACTCCTACAGAAATTATTTTTAAGTATAAAAAAAGTAGCTAGACTATCAGGCAAGGATACTGAAATCTCGAAAGCCTCTCAAAAACACCATAATTATAAAACATTTACACATACCTCAAATGCACATACATTGTGGTCGGAGTGACACATTTATAATAAAATTTTCGAAATTAAATTCAGAAGAGAAGTCCGTCTTCCAAGAATATTTAGATAACGGTCATGTCAATTATTTTTGCACGCCCCCCCCCCCCCCGCCTATAAAAATAAAATGCCTAAATGTCAATCTGAACAGGGGATGGCATTTCTTCGTGTGTTTGTGTGTTAAAGAACGTATAGATCTATGTACACATAAAAAAAAATATTCTGGTTAATTGCTTTTAAGATCTGAAGTAAATAATTGCCGTACATCAAATTACTTGGTTAAGATTTGATATTAGTACTACAATTATCAGTTATAATTGACAAATGAATTTTGCGACGCAAACCAACTGCAAACTATATACATGACTTTGTATATAATGTATATTAGAGCTACATGTAGATAGACAATTCACAATTATAGCTTATGAACAGCAGTTATAACCCCCCCCCCCTTTTCAGCCGCGCAAATACCAAATAACTTCTCTTTCCACTTGTGATATTTTCCCTGACCAAAATCTGATTAGCACGGACTAGGTGTATCGACGTGCTTGTCTGTACGGAGTAATGACAGTGTGTTTACTATTGAGCTTTTACGGAGTTTATTTCTTTTTTGTGATGCATATTTCAATTAATGGAATTCAGGGTGTATATCACTTGACTTGTGCACATCTTCGAACCGATGCAGTAACCTTATTACCAGGTATGGGTACGTTTACAGCGTTCGAGGCGTTTTCTCGATATGCACCAATTGCGTAGGGTCTGCAAATCAAAGACGTTGGTTGTTTTGCGCCATTCAAATGATACTAATTTCAAAATGTGTTGCAGATTTTACTGCTTTTTATTTCAAATTTATTCTGCATAAATTGGCGCACTGTAAAAATACGTACTCGTGCATCTAAATTTCTCACCAAACTTGCATTTTTTTCTTTTGATTCAAATCAATAATTATTCAGAAATATGCATAATGATTATTATTTTGTTTATTGTGGTTTTGAAATGTCTTGATTTCCTTATGTGTTCTCATATGCTTTACCATCGGAGATGTGCACAAGTCGATACCCAAACCAAAAAATCAATGAACTGTAACGAGCGCATTGGGGTATACATCGTTACAATGAGACAAGGTACCTAAGAGAAATATGGCGGAATACGGCTATGAAACAAGTCGTACATAGATGAAAATGTTGCGTTTTTAAGAATTCATGTCAGCTTTAATGCGACATAAGAAATGTGTTGAGTTAACGGTGACTATATTGAAAAAAAATTACATGTACTTGTGTTATGCTTTTGACATCGGGTAACGTCAAGAATTTTCATTTTAGTGCTCCGGTAATGAGTGTGTGTCTTTTTTAATCTGATAAAATTTTAACTATTTGTGCTCTGTTTTTGTTGAAAACTTGCATGTTAATAAAACGAAACATGAATTTAATGAAAATAATAGTTTCATTTATTTTATCAATGTTTGTCAGAAATTATAAATATTGTCCACGAACTTTCCGGACAACCCTCGTACATCTGAGAGATGGGGCCGATTATTGCCCATGGAGGTTCTTCCTCTTTTGAGAAGGTAACTCATCTAGAAAAGGTGATCAATCGTATATTGACAAAATTATAGTTTAACCAATTTTAAGTCAATTCTTACACCCAACACTGTGTAGGTCTCACAAGGAAAATTGATCGCTAACGAGATGCGGAGTCTTAATTGTTTTCAGTTATTACACCTCTCATCCCTCCCTCCCAAAACAACCGATAAATGGGATATATTGTATATTGTTAAACGTCCCTCTCGAGAATTTGTCACTCATATGGAGACGTCACCGATAGATGGGAAGTATCTTTAATGTTGAAGGCTATGATGTTTTGATTCAAAGTTGTATATGTAGGCGCCTGTACTTTCTAAGAAGTAAAAATACAATAAAACAATGACATTTATTTAAATGAATAAAGAAAAATGCAACAAGAGGAAGATAAATTGGATGTCATTAGAAACGTGAACAAGGAAGATGTGTTTTGTCTTTTAATTGAAGAATTTTTATATCTTTAAAGCTGAACACGTTTCATAAATAGCCACTGTAAGACGGGTATATAAACCGTCCGATTTCGTTACACTCGGTTGCACATTCGAAACTCGTGTCCGACATGTAGTACTCCTTGCGTGGTCTTGGATTTTTTGCGTTTTTTCTTGTTTTTATGTGCATTTTCTGCTTGTAAATAATGTATTGACCTGTATTTTTCATGATACCATTGTCCTTTTTTGCAAAAAATACGTTAAATTTGATAATTTCATCTCGACCGAGTTGCACGGCTGTGTATAATGTACGTCTACACTCGTCGGACCTCTACAGCAAAATACATTGAACTGATAAGCTATTTTCTCCTTGTATATGGGCTGTGGGGAACGCGTTGGACAACAAGAAATATGGCGGCCTATGCCTATTTATGAAGTGTGTTCAGCTTTAACTTTGAATATTATGTTTAAACTAAGCACTTTAAATACAATATCACACTTACTACAGCTATACAAGAATTTGTGGTGGATACAGATTTTTCATTATTGTAGGTTTGGACAACTACATCAGATACATTTACATTTGTCCAATGCCATTTTTTAGGATGCTAGGTCACACCACAGAGAGACTTTGTACTCCCTGCAACATCCTTGATGGTGACCCCTTTGACCTTTGTGTCCCTGCCTTGGATCATCGAAACTATGGCATGTGCCATTTTTTGCGGCTTTTGTATGTCAAGATCCGTCTTCCTTGCAGATGCTGATAATGATCGCCACATTTCCTTATTGACTTTCGGTACCAGAAATATTTCACAATTTTAAGGAGTTTTTAATTTTTCTTTAACTTCTTGTTTCTTCTCTTCATTTTGCTTAAGTTTAATTACGCAAGCTCATCACCGATTGGCAGCTAAACTTATCCTTACCGTCAAATTGTTTAGATAACTTTTCCAAGTTGGAATTTTCAGACTGTTTTGCCGTTTTTTTAGACACTTTCTTCATCTTTTCTGGTGGTTTCCCATCAATCTCGCCAGACAAGAGTCATCTAAACGCTTATCAGTAGCGTTTTATATTGAGGCATTTCAAACTCTTGCATATTTCTTTAGTAGGAGAATTTACAAAGTTATCTTGTGGTCTAATAACACGAACATCAATCTGGACCTGAATGGGGCGTCATTGGATTTGTCCAAGGTACTTATTGCAAACTCCTCAGAAAGGTTTTGTTACACTGACATTGCTCAGATATCCAAAATCAATTAGAAATCACTTCCAATGAAAAATACACTTTTGCTCGATCTGGGAATAAACGCACGACTGACTTGTGAGTAGTACCACGTGACTTGGTGGTGAAGGAAAATAAACATTCGACGCTCATGATACCCCTGATATTTTAAAATTAATAATAAAAACAGTTTCTGGTTCCAGCTCTTTTTATGGGGTCTGCCCACTAGTTCGAAGGTTCATTAGTCCGAAGGCCCACTAGTCCGAAGATTCAATAGTCCGAAGGCCTACAAGTCCGATTGAAAAAAAAGTTACAAACTTTATGTTTATATAGATAAGTTAATTACAAATAAAAAGTTAAAGACTATAAAAATGATTTGTTAACTTCTTGAAGATATTGCCATTCTTCCTTGAGATAGGTAAACTTTCAGTATTTGACAATATAAAAAGAGAAGTTATAAAACCGTGGGTACGACATTTTTTATTGAAAATCTAAATTCTACGTTATATAAATATTTTTTTGATTTGCATATGGATTTAGATATGAATGAAATAAGATGAACAAAAGTATCTTGGGGCCTGGGGTGTTTTTCCGGGAAGGGGGGGGGGGTCTTGTCCACATAAGCACCTACAGCTGAGTTGAGCAAGTGTCTTACCACAAGGCCATCAATGGTATAGAAAAAAAGAAATTGGAACATGGGAATATGCAGAAAATAGGATGGGAGTTTCAAATTTTATTAATAAACTTATGTCGCAGTATTTTGTAGCCTGAATTTCAAAGGAACCTGAGTAGTAACTTGTTAAGGTACAAAGTAGAAAAAAATGCAAAGCAGGCATGTAGCATCTATTTTTAGTAACCACGGCAACACCATTCATCGAAATCAAAAACAGATAAACAGAATTATGTATCTTGGTGTATTCTACTTGATTGCCAAGTTATACTGAAATCAGACCAAAACTGTATGAGGAGTAGCATTTTGAAAGAATTTTACAGAAATTTTTATATTAAGTAACCACGGCAACATCGTTCATCGAAATCAAAAACCGATACACAGAATTTTGTATCTTAGTGTATTCTACTTGTGTGCCAAGTTATACTGAAATCAGACCAAAACTGTAGGAGTAGCATTTTGAAAGAATTTCACAGAAATTTCTATTTTCAGTAACCATGGCAACACCGTTCATCGAAATCAAAACCCGATACACAGAATTATGTATCTTACTGTATTCTACTTGTGTGACAAGTTATATTGAAATTAGAACAAAACTGTAGGAGGAGTAGCATTTTGAAAAAAAAAAACGTTTGCAGACAGACGGACGGAGGCCGGACGCATTACTATTGCATAAGCTTTTCTTGTCTCTGACCAGTAGAGCTAAAAATCAGCTCGGCGTGACCAGCCGCTTGATCAAATCGGGCAAAACTTGACCTCCCGTCTAGATGAATATGGGGCCAAAGTGAACGAATCTACATAGGTTTAATTCTCAAGCCTCATAGGCTTCATGGTGAAGGTTGTCTTGAATTTCTTTCTTATGCACTACATCCAAGTCTCCATGATAGAATCTCTCTCCACTGTCAGGGAAGCCTCTCGCCCATTAAACAATTTCTGCATTCTTTCTCTTTTTGATCCAGGAAACGTATTTCTGATTTCTAGTGTTCAATAAGGTATTTTTTTCAAAATAAGTTAAAGTAGGGAGGAAAAGGCACTAATATATTCAGCATTGAAAAGTTTACACACGGGCTTAAATTTAACATTTTTGAAATGTTTCCATTTCAGTATCCATAAAGGAGTTGCGTTTTTTGAGCAGATTTTTAAATCTTTATTCTAAAGGGTTGGATGTACTCTCCTTGCTTTCAGAACAATATAAAAAATCATAACTTTTCTGTTCTAAAAACAAAATCTTTAGAGCCTTTTCCTTCATATATTTCTATGTGAAACTAAGATCGCCAATTGTTACCCCACCCTACCTAGGAGGTTATCATTTGCACAAACTTCAATCTACACAGTCTTATTAGTAGGTAACACTAAGACTAGATTAATTTCAGTAGTTTGGGAAGGGTAAAACTAAGATTGCATTAAATTGATTGATTTTGTTCCCACTTCTCTGGACCCAGATAGGCAAAGATCATGAAATTCATAATTTTTGTTCCCCTTTGCCTGATGCTTTGTGAACCAAAAACCATTCACAAAAATATAAGGTTCAAGTATTTTTCAATGTAATAGACGGATAATGCCAATAAAAATGGTGAAATAGCATTTGAATACAATATTGTAGTAATTCGTCTATAATCAGAAGTCCTTATCTCTCTTTGGAGATGGCAGGGCAAATATCATGTAATGAAAATTCAAAGAGTTCTAGTGGTTGTTTTCGAACAGTTCGGACGTGACAATTGACCATGGCGGTCATGCTTTGCTAGTGGGAAGAAAAAATAGATCAAAATCGGAGTTAAAAGTGTCAAAGTGACGAAAAAAGGGTCAAAAGTTTATCATTAACATTGAGTGGAGGTCTTGAAGCTTTTTGTGTAAGTATCTGCTTATTTGGAACTTGTGGTAAACTACTGTGCACCACTGTGTATACAATGTCCAATCGTGAGTTGAAATCTTAGAAAAGAAAGCCGGAGTCTAAGTCTAAGGGAACTGAGAAAATGCCGTTCCCCTCCACTAACTTTGGAATTTTAACCCCATTTAGTGTACCGTTTGCTCCTTGCCCTGAGCAAATAGCGGTCGACCCTTTTAAAACTTTAGCAAGTCTATCACAAGCCGTTGGGGATATTAAGGCTGATCTATGGGAACAGAATGGGTTTGAAGACAAGATACAATGCATTGCACAACAACAGGAAGACAATATAACAGAGATAGTCTAAAATCTGTAAATGCATCCCTACGTAAGGATCTTGAAATGTTAAAATCGGTTGTAATCAGACTTGATAGAAAAGTCACAGAACAAGAGAAGGAAATTATTGATTTGAAAGGGAGATCCATGAAAAACAATATCCTTATACATAACCTGGAAGAAGAAGAAGGAGAAGATCTATTCAGCAAAATCCTCCGCCTGCTAATCAGAATTTCCTGGTAATATGCACATCTAAACATTGTGTCCTAAATACCTGCAAAGTTTGATGAAATTCTGTGCAACGGTTTATGAGGAGTTGCGCTGTCAAACTGTTCATCTCTATATACAAGGTATGGCCAAATGCCTAGGTTAAAAAGTGAGGAAATTCCCGGAAAAATAAAGGAATCAGAATTTCCTGGTAATATGCACATCTACACATTGTGTCCTAAATACCTGCAAAGTTTGACGAAAATTCTGTGCTGCGGTTTATGAGGAGTTGCGCTGACAAACTGTTCATCTCTATATTCAAGGTATGGCCAAATGCCGAAGTTAAAAAGTGAGGAAATTTCCCCCAAAAATAATGGAATCAGAATTTCCTGGTAATATGCACATCTACACATTTTGTCCTAAATACCTGCAGAGTTTGAAGAAATTCTGTGCACAGGAGTTCGCGTACCTATCAATTTTACCGAAATTTTCAGTAAATAAAAAAAAATCGTAATACCTATAATAATAACACGTGTTTTTATTATAGGTATTACGATTTTTTTATTTACTGAAAATTTCGGTAAAATTGATAGGTACGCGAACTCCTGTGTTTTGTGCAGCGGTTTATGAGGAGTTGCGCTGACAAAAAAGAGGACTGACTGACGGACTGACTGACTGACGGACGTTAACATTATACCTCCCGCAACTAGTTGCGTGGGGTTTAATAAAATGAAATTATTTTGTATTCATCATGGTGTGTCATGTTGAACCTTTGTAATAGAAATTCATAAAAAATGGCTGACAGGGGAAAAGGAGCATGTTGACGCAATTGTCTGGAGTTCCGATCAAATGGCACATAGAGGGAAAGGTGCTTACTGATTTCACATAAAATATGCTACCAATAATAAAACTAGTGTAAATTTTATTTGTTATGACGTACTTTGTAACTTATAAATATTAAAATAGCTTTGAATTTGATTGTAGATTTTTTCTGCAGGCATAAATTACGTCACATTCGCACTCATTTACAAACTGCGCGGAGTTCCAGAAAGGGATGGATTTAGGGTACTGGCGGATAATGGAGATTTGGCGATACTCAGTAATACAAATACATTGATTGATTGTATACTGTTTAACGTCCCTCTCCAGAATATTTCACTGATATGGAGACGTCACCATTGCCGGTGAAGGGCTGCAAATTTGGGCCTATGCTCGGCACTCATGGCCATTGAGCAGGGAGGGATCTTTATCGTGCCACACCTGCTGTAACACGGGGCCTCGGTTTATACGGTCTCATCCGAAGGACCGCCCCATTTAGTCGCCTTTTACGACAAGCAAGGGGGTACTGAGGACCTATTCTAACCCGGGTCCCCACGGAATGTAAAACAAATACAGAAATAATACAAATACAGAAATACTAACAAAAGAATATTTGACATACAACTATGAATGTATAGAACAGAAAATAATGTGTCGTATATTTTTAAAATCAAGGCGCGGGGGCAATTAAACTTTGATGAGCCCACTCTTGATCTCAATCTTACTTTTTCACTATTACAAGTTAGTAATTCCAAAGTAAAAAGTGAAATTAGGATCAAATGTTAGATCATCACATTTTGTTATACCTTTAAAAATATGTTCCTATACAAATCCTCACAGAAAAAAGTCAAAAGTTAGATCATCACATTTTGTTATACCTTTAAAAATATGTTCCTATACAAATCCTCACAGAAAAAAGTCTAAAATTTTTAATGTTTTTCTGAGCGGGCATAAAAATCGATGTTGGACCGCTGAGTGAGATGTTGGACCGCTCGGAGAGATGTTGGACCGCTTACGTCACAGAATGGGCGGAGCTTTATCTCATTTTCATTCTTATGTGTGAAACAGTGACAAAGCTAATGTAACATTACGGAATATATATTGTACAAAATACATGTATGTCAAAAAATATAAAATAAAATGAAAGGTATAATAAAACATTTATTGACAGAGTTCTCAGGCAGACAGTTCGGTTCTTGGGTCCGACAAAACGCATGTTGCCTGAGAACTCCGTCATTAAATGTATATTATGGCCCCGGAGCTTGAATACAACATTTATCATTGATGCAATTAGCATTTAATACAAAAAAAATCTTCTCTTGTGTTTGATAATTTTTTGCCGTTTTTAAGAAGGCCTATTTAGACAATTTAAAGAAAGGTAATATTGCATTATAAAATTTTGCATCCCAAATAGTGGATTAGGGGATTCATGATTATACTTTAGTGATGGATTTCGTCCAGCAATCAAAATTTATACATGTATAAAACTCGAAGGTTTCAAATATAAGTATCAAATACTTAGCATTTTAATTTTAAAATAATTTAAAAGTTATTTTATGTGAAATTATTTTGCTTTACCTTTTCCACAATTCCTTGGAGGGATACTCTCTCCTTCCTTTTCTTAGTCTACAATATCGACAATGTCAGGGTTTAGAAACTTAGTTATGTCCTCCTAACTTATGTCATCTGTTTTGTCAATTATCTGTTGTTATTGGGAAATGACAAAAAATGAAAGATATTGATAATTGGAAGATGTTTATATCCAGAGGTCTCTGTCAAGACTGAAACTTAACTGGTTTGTATTTATAGCAATGGAAGAGGAAATGAGCAGTTTGAAGTTTAAACTCTCCAACAGGTATAATAAATAGTATAAATATTTTATTATAGTTTGTTTGAATAATTATCGTACTGTAGAGGTATCGGTGAGGGAGATCAGACCATCTTCTTTTTGACTATATTTTCTGACGATAATGGACTTCTGAACAGATTCCTTAAATTTCTGAATTAGTATTTTCTGGTAGGAAAACATCATGAATTTGACTATAGTTTGTTGACTTCGCTAGTACTTCTGTCACTCCGTATATTTCCCCAGTCGATTTAGTGCTGACGTCTGTGTTTTCAAGAATAAAATTTTTTTGCATTGCTCCATTTTTATCCTGTTATGGAAACATATTATTGACTGTTAAAGAGTTATCGAAAAAAGATTTTTAGCCCCTTTTGGCCCCTAATTTGAGTACTCAGCCCCTTTTCCTGGATTTCATTTTGAAGCTCTTAAGATTTAGAACACTTTCTGTTCAACAACTATTCAGAGATTCTTTTTCGTTTTCGAGTTATTCACGAAAGAAATATTTAGGGGCCAACCCTTCAATGGTCTTTAATGGGGACGTTTAGCGAAAAATGAAATGTTGCATATTGTTCAGAACATGATTTCGAAATCTTTTGTTCAATATTACTTATCAAAATATTTCTCAATCTCGAGATATAAAGCATCAATGATTTAGCATTCTGGCCCCTTGTAGCCCCTAATTATGTAATGTACAACATAATTATCATAATATGCAGTTGTAGTATGTTGAGATAAACATTTTTGCTTCAGTAATGTATAACAAAATATGGACTGTTAAAGAGTTATGGATTGAAGACTTTTAGCCCCTCTTGGCCCCTAATTCGATTGCCCAGCCCCTTTTTCGGGATCTCATCTTAAAGATCTTAAGATTTGGAACATTTTTTATTCAACAGCTGTTCAGAAATTCCTTTCGTTTTTGAGATATTAGCAAGAGAAATATTTAGGGGCCAACCCTTCAACTCTTAAATGGGGACGTTTAGCAAAAATGAAAGGTTGCATACTGTTCAAAACATTATTTTGAACATCTTTTGTTCAATATTGCTTACCAAAATATTTCTCACTTTCGAGATATGAAGCATCAAAGAATTAGCATTCTGGCCCCCTGTGGCACCTAATTATGTATCATACGACATGAAAACCATAATATATAGTTTAGATGGTTGAGATAAACATCTCTGCTTCAGTAATGTATTACAAAATATTAACTGATAAAGAGTTATCGAAAAAAGACTTTTGGCCCTTCTTGGCCCCTAGTTTGAGTGCCCAGCCCCTTTTTCGGGATCTAATCTTAAAGACTTCAAGATTTTGAACACTTTTTGTTCTATAACTATTCAGAAATTCTTTTTCGTTTTGAGCTATTAGCAAAAGAAATATTCAGGGGCCAACCCTTCAACTCCTTAATGGGGACGCTTAGCAAAAAATGAAATATTGCATATTGTTCAGAACATGATTTTGAACATCTTTTGTTCAATATTGCTTATCAAGATATTTCTTCCTTTTGAGATATAAAGTATCGAAGATTTAGCATACTAGCCCCTTTTGGCCCCTAATTATGTATCATTCAATATGAATATTATTATATAGTGTTGTAGATTGTTAAGCTAAACATTTTTGCTTCAGTAATGTATATCAAAATATTGATTGTTAAAGAGTTATCGAAAAAAAAATTTTGGCCCCTTTTAATGCTTAATGTGATGAGTCAGCACTTTTTCCTTGATGTCATATTTAAGATCTTGTCATTCTGCACAAATTATGTTCAGTTTGTTTTAACAAAATAATTATACTTTAAAAGATATGATGCAAAATGTTTAAAAAAATCACTCATTAAACGTGTCCTAAATTTTGACCCCTACCGAGCTTCCATACTATGCACTTTCAGAAGATTTGAAAGTATAGGTTTAAAACTACAAAATGTTGTCTATTAGCCCTGAAAATGACAACATCCTTGCTTTTGTCGTTTTTGAGTTTTTGTGTCGACAAAATGGTCACTAAAAATTCGATTAAAGGGCGATAACTTCCGACCGGAAGTGAATTTTTAAGATTTGAACGAAAAAGGATCATCTTCAGATCAAAACACATTATCACTGAAAATTTCATTAAAATAGATCAGTCCGTTTTTGAGATATCGTCTGCACAAAAATTGTAAAGAAAAAGTGGAATAATAATAATAACTAGATACGATCTCGTTGCGAGCAACGAGTGGGTCTTCCGTCAAATTTTTGATGAAATGAGATAAAATTTTGACTTGGATTTTCATTCAGAATAATATTTTTTAGGTAATTGATGTTGATTTGTGTAAATTTGTATTTGGACAGATGGAAAACATAAAACTATATGTTGCAAAATCTCTCAAAGGTCAAATAAATTATCACTTAAACAATTTAAATTTTAATAAAAATCGAGGGCTATATTTGAATTGTGACGAATAGAAATCATCAAACAATGTGTTTTTATATCGCTCAAATGTTAAATAAAAAAATTTTAATTGCTTCCAAATGTAAAATCAAGTATTACATATGTATTGTAACAGATAGAGAACATCATACAATGTGTTTTGAAACCTCTCAGAGGTCAAATATAGTGAGATTTAAACGATTTAAATTATTCAAAAAATCTAAATTGCTTCAAAATGTAAAATCAAGTACTACATATGTATTGTAAAAGATAGAGAACATCATACAATGTGTTTTGAAACCACGCAGAGGTCAAATAGAGTGAGATTTAAACGATTTATATTTTTCGATAAATTTAAATTGCTTCAAAATGTAAAATCAAATACTACATATGTATTGTGACAGAAAGAGAACATCATACAATGTGTTTTGAAACCTCTCAGAGGTCAAATATAGTGAGATTTAAACGATTTAAATTATTCAAAAAATCTAAATTGCTTCAAAATGTAAAATCAAGTACTACATATGTATTGTAAAAGATAGAGAACATCATACAATGTGTTTTGAAACCACTCAGAGGTCAAATAGAGTGAGATTTAAACGATTTAAATTTTTCAAAAAATTTAAATTACTTGCAAACGTAAAATCAAGTACTAAATATGTATTGTGACAGATAGAGAACATTATGCAATGTGTTTTGAAACTTCTCTGAGGTCAAATTGAGTGAGATTTAAACGATTTAAATTTTTCAAAAATTTTAAATTGCTTCCAAATGTAAAATTAAGTACTATTTATGTATTTTGACAAATAGAGAACATCATACAATGTGCTTTGAAACCTCTCAGAGGTCAAATAACGTGAGATTAAAACGATTTAAATTTTTCAAAAAATTTAAATTGCTTTCAAATGTAAAATCAAGTACTATATATGTATTGTGACAGATAGAGAACATCATACAATGTGTTTTGAAACCTTTCAGAGGTAAAATAGAGTGAGATTTAAACGATTTAATTTTTTAAAAAATTTAAATTGCTTCAAAATGTAAAATCAAGTACTACATATGTATTGTAACAGATAGAGAACATCATACAATGTGTTTTGAAACCTCTCAGAGGTCAAATTGAGTGAGATTTAAACGATTTATATTTTTCTAAAAATTTAAATTGCTTCAAAATGTAAAATCAAGTACTATATATGCATTGTGACAGATAGAGAACATCATACAATGTGTTTTGAAACTTCTCAGAGGTCAAATGGAGTGAGATAAACAATTTAAATTTTTCGAAAAAATTTAAATTGCTTCCAAATGTAAATCAATTACTAAATATGTATAATGACAGATAGAGAACATCACACAATGTGTTTTGAAACCTCTCAGAGGTCAAATTAAGTAAGATTTAAACGATTTAAATTATTCAAAAAATCTAAATTGCTTCAAAATGTAAAATCAAGTACTACATATGTATTGTAAAAGATAGAGAACATCATACAATGTGTTTTGAAACCACTCAGAGGTCAAATAGAGTGAGATTTAAACGATTTAAATTTTTCAAAAAATTTAAATTGCTTCCAAATGTAAAATCAAGTACTATATATGCATTGTGACTGATAGAGAACATCATACAATGTGTTTTGAAACTTCTCAGAGGTCAAATAGAGTGAGATTTAAACAATTTAAATTTTTCGATAAATTTAAATTGCTTCAAAATGTAAAATCAAGTACTACATATGTATTGTGACAGAAAGAGAACATCATACAATGTGTTTTGAAACCTTTCAGAGATCAAATTGAGTAAGATTTAAACGATTTAAATTTTTCAAAAAATTTAAATTGCTTCCAAATGAAAAATCAAGTACTATATATGTATTGTGACAGATAGAGAACATCATACAATGTGTTTTGAAACCTTTCAGAGGAAAAATAGTGAGATTTAAACGATTTAAATTTTTCAAAAAATTTAAATTGCTTCCAAATGAAAAATCAAGTACTATATATGTATTGTGACAGATAGAGAACATCATACAATGTGTTTTGAAAACTTTCAGAGGAAAAATAGTGAGATTTAAACGATTTAAATTTTTCAAAAAATTTAAATTACTTCCAAACGTAAAATCAAGTACTAAATATGTATTGTGACAGATAGAGAACATTATGCAATGTGTTTTGAAACTTTATCTGAGGTCAAATTGAGTGAGATTTAAACGATTTAAATTTTTCAAAAATTTTAAATTGCTTCCAAATGTAAAATTAAGTACTATTTATGTATTTTGACAAATAGAGAACATCATACAATGTGCTTTGAAACCTCTCAGAGGTCAAATAACGTGAGATTAAAACGATTTAAATTTTTCAAAAAATTTAAATTGCTTCCAAATGTAAAATCAAGTACTATATATGTATTGTGACAGATAGAGAACATCATACAATGTGTTTTGAAACCTTTCAGAGGTAAAATAGAGTGAGATTTAAACGATTTAATTTTTTAAAAAATTTAAATTGCTTCAAAATGTAAAATCAAGTACTACATATGTATTGTAACAGATAGAGAACATCATACAATGTGTTTTGAAACCTCTCAGAGGTCAAATTGAGTGAGATTTAAACGATTTATATTTTTCTAAAAATTTAAATTGCTTCAAAATGTAAAATAGCCCAGATAAAGATCTTTCAATTAGTGTAATTTTATTAAAACAAATTGATGTTTTAGTGTATGATTAAAACTAAATTAGTATAGTATAATATAATTATAAGTAATTATACATGTGTTCATTGAAAAAAAAAAATCACATTTCAATTTTTATGTATATGCAACAAATTGCAGTCATGTCTCACTTAGAATTTTAAAGTCTAAAAAATAATGTATTTTTGATTTTTTGTTAGACTGTAGCATTTCCATTATTCCAGAAAATTATGCAATTAACATTTTAAAGCTGCAGATGGATATTTGTTAAGTTCTAACACAGCCAGTTTAGAATTATATGATATATTATTTGTTATAATTAATCCCGACACTGTAAGTCTCTTAAAGATGTCAATATATGTACAATATTTTAAACATGATAAGAAATTGAAATTAGATCATTGAAATCTGTGTCAATCTGTTAATCAAGGTTATCTGATTTTTTTTTTTGCACCTTTACCAATTTATGATTATTGAACAATATATTTGACGGGCGTATCATGCTGTGGCGGGGCACTTTATTATAATAGGTGCTACCATATTTCATTACCAACTTTGCTCGTTTATTTATCAAACAGTATTATTTTTCTTCATTTTGCATTCTTTTAGTTTTACTTCACTGTCTCCTATCGATATATTTAACATTTGTTCTTTTACAACTTCATGTCATTTTCCGATATAACAAATATAGAGATTCTATACTTGACTGTACGCATATGTGTACGTTATCATTATGTTGGTTTATCATGATACAAGTATTTTTCATTGCAATAAAACATATCATGTACATTATTAATAACACCATTCTAGGCAACTGCCCGGATGTAAGTTTTCAGGTTATATCTAGCGAGTAACGTGACGAGACTTTTCGACCCTATTGTAAAAATTTACAAAGTTGACATGTGCTGTTCACATACAAGAGGATCAAATTTTCGTTAGAATCTTTAAAAGCTGTCTTGAATATCAGCTTGCAGAAAAAAGGTTTTAACAACAGAAATGCACAGAATGTAGTCCCTGGTTCGTGGAGAGACTTTCTAGAAGAGGTGGAAGGTAATCCGTTATATTCATTTACTTATGACTACATGTATTTTCATGACAGCATGTACTTTCATGTTTACTTTTTTTAGGCGATACATCATTGACTTTTTCAAAGATCGTTCATTTTCCGACAGGAGCCAAGAAGCCCCCACCACTTGGGTGTAATCCGAACCATCCATTTGCTTTTTGCAAGATAAACTGTCCAAAACAATAACATGTACAAATACTCTCCATCTACCAACCCGGAATTCCACCTACAAAGATTTTTAAAAATAGCATGGAATTTGAAGATTTGAAATGGACTTAATTCATAAATAACATCAACGCTTTAGGAAACAGCACTTATTGCTTTCTCAAAAGAAACATTACCACAATTAAAACATCAAGGAGAAAGCATACAAATTATTAGAAAGACCTGCTGTTGAGTATGTCAGTGCGGAAAATGTCATGCACAGGGAAAGGACAATAGTACATGTATGATGATTTTAAGGTCAATAGGAAGTGAGGTAAAAGCTATAAACAATTATACTGATAAAGTACCAGGTTGTAAAATTTGCAGAATTTTACACGAAAACATCTGAACTATGGAATGTCGCTTTTCGAGACCACAAAGAAAACCAACCAACCTGTAAGGGTTCTCTGGCCTGGGACTACTCTCTAGAGCAGAAGAGGGGTCTTGTCTGGATATCCTCTCGACAGTGCTCCACCTGTGGCTACCAAAGTCACCATCAGAAAGAAACATCTAACCGACCAGGAATGAAGGCTGCTCGCCTCAAGTAGCCATGACCCATGGGCGTATGGGTACCAGCCTTATTACCGAGGGGATGCGAGGAATGCTTCTGACAGCCAATATCCACCAAGCGTTAGCAAGCTCCACCCAGGACACTGCTAATAAAGTGGGGGGAAAAATATTAGTTCTGTGAACAAAGAGTATGACCAATATAAGGAAATCTTTGAAAGAAAAAAAATCTCTGAATGCTCACTTCCTGGTAATTTATCAATTCGAGCAGATGGGGAGGCCAGAAACAACAACTCTACATTTACTGCACTAGGGAAAACACCTTTCCAAGCAGGTACACATACTAGACTTATACTATGTGTGAAAATGTTAATAGTGAGAAAAAGATTATTTTAGTGTTTTGTGGAGACAAGTTTTGCAAGAAGGGAGACTTTTTGAGAGGAGAAGGCAAACAAGTTACCTGACCCAGGCACACATGATGCACTGCTAATCTTACACAACAGACAAACATTGGTAATGAAAAACAGTGGGCAGATGAATGTATAGAAGAACTGGACAAGGATGAAGACCCTCTTACAACATCACACCTAACAACAGACGAGGAAAGGGCGGCATCCCAGAGTGCATCCATAAAACAGGGAAAAACAATCGAAAACCTGAAGGACCTGAGGCACTTCTTCGAGTCCCAGAGGAAGGAAACTAGGAAAGCCCCCTTTAGTGAGCGCATGTTTCCGCGTTATTCCGGAAAAGACCATGTTTCCTGACTTAGTTTTGAGGTTTTCAACAAAACATAGCACGTGTTGAATGCTGTTTTTTTAATCACTTCAATACAAAGAAATTCTGATTCCAATGTTTTAACTTATTCTGGTGTCAGGCATTCCCTGTATACCATTATAATAAAAGGCGGGACTAGTGTTCTATAACACTAAACAGACTTGATTTGTTCAGAAATATCGAAATCTTATGGGTTTGAACAATTTTCCTGTGGTAATTATTCTGTTCTAATAAACTTTGTTGAAGGCTTTAATGGGAGTAAATCACTGTATTTTTTATATTATATGTTTGTTAGAATTATGTCCTTCATAATTATCTTGCTTATAAAAACCATTCACTTCATCCCTTTTGATCCCCCTCTTATACATAGGAAGTGTGTCCATTACTACTTTGGTTATTGAAAATAAACTCTCGCAATCTGTCAAGTTAAATATTTAAATCAATTTTTTTTATATCACAAAAACGGGGTTTTCTTGGTTTGTAGAAGTGATGAAGTTGGGAAGTGTTTTTTTTTAAAAAAAAATGCTATGACATGCAAATATAAATTGTTTGATCCACAACAAAATGTCATTTCAGCGAATTAAAACTCAAATGTTTAAAATAAGCCTTCTCTTTTTCAAAACTGGGATTTGAATTTTATCACTATTTCTATCCAATCCTGCTCTTTAAAGATCAAATGTTAGAAACTTACTAATCCTATAAAGACCTTAAATCTACATACATTGTCAACTTTTGTGTATTGAAGGGTTGTTAGCAAACTTTATACCCAAGTATGCAAAAGATTATTTCTCGTTGATAGTTATTTAGACTTAGTTGATTTAAGACTATCACAGATAAAACTACCCGGAAGTACTTTGAGATAACCCAGGTCCATTTTATAGCATTTTAAATTTTGGGAAACTTCAGAGTTGCCTTGCTCAGGGTGCTGTACTACTAATTACTAGTGTTGCATGATTTTATGCATTATATTTAGTTTCCCGATTCAAAAGAACTATTTTAAGTTAAAGTTTCTTGAATTTTTATCTTTGAAGGTTACTTTTATAAATAAGACCTTAAAAACCTAGGCCCCGTGTCAGCGGCAGGCGTTGGCACGATAAAGATCCCTCACTGCTCAATGGCCCTGAGTGCCGAGTAAAGGTCAAAATTTGAAGCCCTTCACCGACATACGGTGACGTCTCCATATGAGTGAAAAATTCTCGAGAGGGACGTTAAACAATATACAATCAATCTATAAATAAGTTATTGTATTCTATTATTTCAATTGTACAATTCAATTGTACAAATCATAAATTTTTTTTTCAGAAACTAGAATGATTAATTGATTTTATTTTGTTTATCATCCCTTTAACTATGTCTTTCCCTGTCAATGGGAATCTTGGCAGGAACACATATTAAATGCCAAAGACATATCAGTCTCCTTTGGTATCCACCAACATGTTGCTGACATGGCAGAGCAGTACCTTGACAGGCTCATGGACGTAGTAACACACCAGCGTTGTGCAGCCATTGGGGAGGTTGGCATTGATCTCACCACCAACTGCAGATGTAACCCCTGTGTGAGGCCAGAGGCATGTAGGGAGCATTTGCTGCAGGCCCAACATGACTTTTTAGCAGATGCCCTTAACTTGGCAAGAGATGTCGGTAAGCCTGTAATTCTACACTGCATGGATGATGGATCCGGTGAGGCAGCAAAATGCACCTTGGACATGATCCGTATGATGGACATGACACACCATGATTTCCATCAACATTGCTTCGCAGGTTCTGTGGAGGAGCTACGCCAGTGGGAGATGAAATTCCCTGCAGTGAATTTTGGCGTCACAATGAGATCAGCGCAGGACCCAAATCTGGTGGCCAGGATCCCAGTTGAGCGCTTGTTGTTGCTCCATATTTATTACCAGCTCCTGGATGCAAGATGAACCGCCCCTAGAACCTAGCATCTCTTGCTGCACAAGTTGCTCCAGTCTGCAACACACCAGTTTCATTATACCCCCGCAAATGAAGTTTGGGGGGGTATATAGGAATCACCTTGTCCGTCTATCTGTCTGTTTGTGCAATCGTGTCCGGTTCATATCTTTCTTACATAGGGACATTACAATCTACTACTCCACACTAAGATTGCCCATGACCTAAGGGTGTGTCTTGACCTTGACCCAAGGTCATTTGGGGAAGTTCAAGGTCACTGGAAGAAAAATTTCATAATTCGTGTCCGGTCCATATCTTTCTTATGGATAAACTTGGTAGGTTCTCATTTCACACAAAGATTGCCCATGAACCAAGGGTGTGTCATGACCTTGACCCAAGGTCTTTTTGGGGAAATTCAAGGTGGAAGAAAAATTTCATAATTAAAGTCAGGTCCAAATCTTTCTTATGGATAAATTTGGTAGGGTTCTCATTTCACTGAAAGATTGCCCATGACCCAAGGATGTGTCATGACCTTGACCCAAGGTTATTTTGGGAAGTTCAAGGTCACTGGAATAAAAATTTCATAATTCGTGTTTGATACATACATGTATCTTTATTATGGAAAAACTTGCTTCTGAAAAACCCAGCGGGGGGTATTTTGTCCCGTTTGGACAGTTCTAGTTTATCCTGGAAACATGCAACAACAACGCCAGGAAGTTCTACATATTATAATTTTTTTTTTCTCATTATGTTCATCAGTTTTATAGTGTATTTTCTATATATGTATATATTAATTACTTCAGAAAAGTAATTTTTGTTAAGTGTATACATGCAATGAATATTTTTCACGACTACTCTACATTTTTCTTACAACATGTATATGTAAATGGATTATGTCTCTCACCGGTACTTTGTTGACAAGTAGTCATGATTGGGCAGTATTTGTATGTATATTTTTGTACTTTTGCTGAAATTGACATATGATTTTTGTACAATATTTGGGGGGTGGATTTATTTTCAAATATCATTACTGATTGATAAAATTCGCCAATGGATACCGTTGGTTCTACAAAGAGGGGAGGAGTGTGGTACCACAGCCCGACTCATCCGTGTACGACCTATCTCAACTAACATTGATCTCCCTGACCTCCATCTTGCCAGACGTCTGCTAGACATAGCCTGTCTTATCGACCTAATCTGTAGGGATTTGACAGGTAATTCGTCGATCATTACGACAGTATATGAAAACAAACACTATGAGAATGCGAATGTGAAAAAAAGTCTGTCAAATAGTTCTGCGGTACAACAATCATTTTATGTTAACAATCAGCTGACTGATGTAAACATTGACTGTCCTACTTTCAGGCATCCAGTGCATTATGACGTCATAAACGTGTCAGCGATTAAAGACAAACTGTTTTCGGATTCCTCTTTTTATATTACACATACGTATACAGTGCTGACAATCAGCTGTATTCTGTTTTTTAAATTTTTTCTTTCAAATTTCACTTTAATTAAAGGTCACAGTGACCTTGAAATTGATGGCGAAACCCCTTCTACCTAAAATGCATAAACTGGCCAAGTTTAAGGATTTGTGTCTTATAGTTTTCCAGTTATGGGCCGGAAAGGATTTTTCCATATTTGGCTATAACTTCTTAATTTAAGGTTAGAACGACCTACTTTTTGTGCGCGACCTACCTTCTACACAAGATGCATTAAATGACAGTTCGATAACCCTACGCCTAATAGTATATATTAAAGTTATGAGCCGGAAACGAAAAAGCTAACAGACCGACGGACACAAAGCCTATAACATAACGTATGAAAAGATATGGACCAAACACGTTTGCACAGACAGACAGACAGACAAGCCGATTCCTATTTACCCCCCACCCCACCCCACCCACCCACTTCGTTTGCAGAGGTATAAAAATTGTTTATTCCGAGCTCAGTATATTCATTAGACAAATATGCTAGAGAATGCAAAATCGTACACACAACAGACACTCAAAATACAGAAATCCGCCGAAGTTGACTAAATCAAAACATTTATTTAAGCAAAACTTATTATGACTATATCTGCGTTCCATATATTTGCACAGAAAATTAAAGAAGTAGTTCCAAAATGTCAACAAAAAGAAACTTTATTCGAAAATATGAGAAAATTGTCGGATGAAATGAGAAAAAGATTGAGAAAGAAAATGACGATGGGAGCAGAAAAAGACAAAGAAAACACAGAAAAGTAAACCACCTCTAAAGGCTCTACAGCAAAACCAAGTACCAACAGAGCAACAGAACTTAACGATCTAAAGCTGAAAGAATTGGAAGCTTTTGGAGGGATAGCTGTCAAAAGAGAAAGGAGGACTCTGCTGCAGCATTTTCAGATATCCTTAAACACTAGAATTATTCAGTACTTTAATTTACAGAGAGACCATATCAAGAAGGTTCTCTAAACTGTTTACCATTGTAAAGATGATTTCATTTCTACATGCTCTGACAAACTGACCAGTCAAGAGACATCATATATAACTGTCAGGCCCATAAAATTAAAATTAAGATACATTACATATAAAGGAATATAGGCTACTATTTTAATTTTTTTTTCAAATATGACGAGGTGAATGTATCAATTTTCAAATGATCATATGAAAGCGGCAATACCGCTGCAAATCGTGTGCTTTTTCATCAAAATTACCCAATATACCATTCAGGAATAAGGAATCGACTTGTTCAATGCTATTTTAAGAATGATTAACTTACGTATTGTGGACACTCATGTTCTGTTATGGGGAGATAATACGATCAGTATTTCTGAAAATGAAAGTTTATTTTTAAATGTTCAATTGTTTATCAGGAGATCTGGTCGTTTTTTAGTATTTTGAATACTTTGTACATACTACATCAATTTTAATTTCTGTACATGCATTACTTATGTTAAATAATCTTATTGACCTTTGGTTCCAGTGTAAATTAATTTTTGAACAAAACTTTGTGTAATTTATTGTTGTAAAGGAGAGGACGTTCTAAGTATGAAGTACTTGTGTCCAATCCTTTTGTTGCAAGATCTTAGCAATAAAATATGTTCAAACCAAGGTAAAGAGTTGAAGTAGGATTTTATTGATCACATTTGTATTGCAAGTCATTAAATCAAAGAAAACAAGTAAAACAAAATTATGTTAACATCTATAAAGGTTATATACATGTTATATTGGTATTCAAAATGAAAGTGAAAACTCCCTCATCATGGCATAAGTAACAGCTTCTTTAACTTGTAACCCTCTGTATTGTATTCCTCTAATGAATCCTTCTATCTCAAAGTTTGCACTCTTTCTCTCTGTTTCTCTTTTGTCTACTGCTTTTACTGAGAAAATTTTCTTGCTGTCATTCTCAGTGAAAGTATAAGTGCAGTATTGCGCACTATATCCTGGGCTATCTATTCTCCCGTCTCCTACAAAGCATTAGAACATTAGATTTCATGCCAAACACCTACTCTGAATGAATGATCAAAATGCAATAATGCATTATTACAAACTGAAAGAAAAAAGGTATGGTTTTAGCTTTATTGTGCCCGAAAAATGTAATGACATCAAAAAGTTTTAAAACTGGCTTAAATATTAGATTATTGATTTTCTTATGAATTTTGTCTGCTTCAACAAATGTTTATGAAATATAGATAAGAGGACGACTATTTGATTCGGGTGGAGGGGGGTAGTATGATTTATTAATATAATAATTGAGCAGGTAAGGAAGCAAGGCACAGGTTGGGGAAGAGGATGAGAGTCTCCATATTTTAAGATGTGTTTTGAGGGTAAAGATTTTTTTTTGAATAACAGTTGAACAAATGATTGATAGGGGCATCATTTATTTGTCACTTCGTTAAACTGAGGTGACCTTTTGCTATCTCTTTTTGTCTGTCATGCACCATATTTTAACATTTATACAATTTCACATTTTTCTCTGCCACCACCAGACAAATTTCAACCTATTTTAGCATATTGCATGTTTGGATGAAAGGGAACAAAAATTTCTTTCAAACTGAAGTTTTTATGCTTATTTTTTGTAAAATCCAATGATATATTTCTTGGTGTATTTCATTATTAAAGGTAATGCATGTACATGTTTGTAATTGCTTCTTTAAGTTGATATTTACAGACATGAACCATGCAGGATTCTACATTGTTGACGAGCTACTGAAGGAAAGGAAGAAAAATGGAACAACAGAATTTCTTGTATAAGTTTGAAGGATATGAAGATCCCACGTGGGAACCACAAAATAACATCCCCACACATCTTATAGAGGCATTTAACAAAGTCCGATTTCTTTTTTGCTTATTGCATCTGGGAAGTGAATGTATTTAGTATGGATGAAAGATTTTTGGTAACCAGTTTATTATATATTTTTCTGACAGAGTAACATATAATGGAACAGATATTACATGATGCTCTCTGATTTCATAGAAATCTCGTGTAGGGATCTTATAAAATTAATGACAAGTGAGCTGCTAGCACAATAAATAATATACTTATATAATGAAATGCAAGCAAAGTAAAATTCTATGGAATGTAGCTTGTTATATGCATTTGACAGTTTGGAAAAATGCGATGGAAACCAAAAGAGAAATTGACCAGTTCATCAACGAACAGGAAACAATATGTCCCTAGATTCATACGCCCAGGACTTCCTCCAGCTTCCAGTCAGCAAGGGAACTCCGTCTTGAGTCTGATAATGATAATCTGTAATGGTGCAGCCAAAAGCCACTTCGGTTAGTCCAAGCACTGCAGTTTTACAGCGTGGGTATATTCCGGACAGAAAGGATGGTGTGTTTGGATGGCAGTAGAAACTTCCGTGTACGGTATGTAATATTAAGACAAATTATTATAAATTCTACACTGAAATTCAAACCTGTAAGAAACCAGGCCCTAATCCTGCCAGTATCAACTGGAACTTTCAATTTATAGCCCAGCAGAACATCCCAAGGTGATGCCAGATCAGCCCAGAGATTCAAGGATGCCATGCACATTTTTCATCCAGACTGGCGAGTCATTCGACTGGCGGACCAACCCCATTTTAGCTGATCCCAGTGCCACAGTGCCCACTTCAGCCCCAAGATGTTTCCCTGCAAAATAAACATGAGGTAAAACCACATGAGAAAAGCTTTGCACAATATGTAAAGGCTTGGTACAGTTAAGTCTATGAGAAACTCTTGGATACCTACACTGGAGACATCAACATCACCTGTAGTAAACTTCCTCTTGTCGTAGAAAGCACCATCTCTGCTACTCCGGAGACTGATCAAAATGTCGTAGGAATTCAGTGGTATATGAGAGTGGGGATAGACATAACTAGTGGAATAAGTCTTATTTTTCGCCCTAACAAATTGAAAAGCATTTATCAAAAGTTATTCTCGAGATGCAACTTAGCCAGTGAGCCATTGAGGAAATAAAACTCAACACGTCAACACAGAAATGTGAGAGTCTTAACAAAGCAGTCTTTCCCTAAGCACACCAATTATTTAAGCAATACTGAAAGAATCCTCTCAGCTGAGATCTAAGACAAAACAACAGTCCAGGAACAGCAACATCAATGAAAGCAACAGAGATTATATTGCCAATGTCCTGCCACACACATCAGTACCTAAAAAGCATTGACCTGGAATACGCCTATCGTAGAGAATACAGAAAGAGAAAAGCAACTAAAAGGCGAGAAATGTATAGAAAAAGCTATGCTAATGAAACAACATGCAGCTAGAAAAGAAAAGACCAAACCAAGGTGCACCTACAACAAATGACAACTTGATCCCAAACCCACCAGCCTTCATTCCAAGGGAGGCAATCTTGAGGATCACACCTACTACCATACATGCGTTGCCAAGACGAAAACAAAACGGCCCTAATCAAGGCCAATCAAATTATTCGAAAAGATATTACAAACGTATACAAAACGTATAAAAGTTCCCACCAGGGCAGATAACCCCCAAACTCCCTCATATAATTATATACACAAGACACATCATTCACATACCCACACATGTACATACAAACATATACCCTTACATACTGTATAAATGTTTTTGTCAAAAACTTTAAAAAGTATACCCAACTTGAAATGATAAACCCACCCACACCAATTTCTAGTTGGGTGAAAAGTCCATATTTTTAGAAATGTTTTCCTCTCACCTGAAAAAATAAACTCCAATGCATAACGTCTGATCTGCCAGATCATATGTTGTGTATAATCATTTAGTATGCATAGTCTTTTACCGTGTTGGGTTTTGCTATGAAAACATATTTCATAGGCTCATTCGATCCGTATTTTTCGTTGACTGGGAGATGACGCAGAAAACCTAAAATCCCAGTCTCAGAGAAGGATAAGGCGAAAACGCGAGTTAAACAGAGAGTCCATTTTGCTAAAATTATCGAGGTAAGCCCCAGTTTGGTGAAAAGGGGGTTAAACAATACAACAAGAGTAACTTAAGGTGCATTTAAGTAATTAAACGTATGAAAATATTTTTGAAAGATGTCCCATTTCTATACAAATTAGTAGCCTTCAAATTTGATATATATATAGGATCTCCCATGGTTTGTGGTTTGATATGATTTTTATCCAACGAGTTGTGCGGGGATAGAAAACACACAACTCGTTGGATAAAAATCATATCAAACCACAAACCATTGGAGATTCTTTTTATCACATAATTTTGTTCACTATAAATGTGTATTTTGTCGTTATCTCTAATTCAAAGTTCCTTTTCGGTTACCTCAGACCAAATAACGTAGTAAATAAAATTTCGCTTTATGAAATAGTTCGTACAAATATAAAAGAAAGAAATTATTTCACCGGTTATTTTTTTTAAATTCATGAATGAATTTTTATTAAAATACATCAAATAAAATGAAATTTGACAATTAAGTCATTCTCTCCATCATACACATGTATTTGTTTATTTACATTACGTCACGCGGCGTAGGAGTACATAGTGTTGATACGAAAACGATATCACATGAGCTATATCAACGGGATAAAGGGGAAAATATGTAATAAACTTTCTTATATATACGTATATTAATTGAAAGTAAATGCAGTTTTTATACTATGAACCATTAAAATCTTGAGGGTGGAAACACCTTAAATTAATTTTTTTTAAGAACATTTGAGTATAAATGTATTATAAGCATGATTGTAGAAAAGTTGACTTGATCGTTGCACATGCATAAACTTGTCTTTTTAGCTCAACTGAGCCGAAGGCTCAAGTGAGCTTTTCTGATCACATTTTGTCCGTCGTCCGTCCGTCTGTCCGTCCGTCCGTCTGTCTGTCCGTCTGTAAACTTTTCACATTTTCGACTTCTTCTCAAGAACCACTGGGCCAATTTTGACCAAACTTGGTACAAAGCATCCTTGGGTAAAGGGAAATTTAAATTGTTAAAATGAAGGGACATATCCCCTCGCAAGGGGAGATAATCAAGAAAAGACAAAAATAGGGTGGGGTCATTAAAAAATCTTGTTCTCAAGAACCACTGGGCCAGTAAAGCTGAAACTTATGTGGAAGCATCCTGGGGTATTGTAGATTCTAAATTGTTCAAATCATGACCCCCGGGGGAAGGGCGGGGCCACAATGGGGAATCAAAGTTTTACATAGAAATATTTAGGAAAAATCTTTGAAAATCTTCTTCTCAAGAACCACTGGGCCAGAAAAGCTGAAACTTATATGGAAGCATCCTAGTATAGTGTAGATTTTAAATTGTTAAAATCATGACCCCCTGGGGGAAGGGCGGGGCCACAATGGGGTATCAAAGTTTTACATAAAAATATATAGGAAAAATCTTTGAAAATCTTCTTCTCAAGAACCACTGGGCCAGAAAAGCTGAAACTTATATGGAAGCATCCTGGTATAGTGTAGATTTTAAATTGTTAAAATTATGACCCCCAGGGGAAGGGCGGGGCCACAATGGGGTATCAAAGTTTTACATAAAAATATATAGGAAAAATCTTTGAAAATCTTCTTCTCAAGAACCACTGGACCAGAAAAGCTGAAACTTATGTGGAAGCATCCTGGTATAATGTAAATTCTAAATTGTTCAAATAATGACACCCGGGGGAAGGGCGGGGCCACAATGGGGAATCAAAGTTTTATATAGAAATATATCGGAAAAATCTTTAAAAATCTTCTTCTCAAGAATCACTGGGCCAGAAAAAGTGAAGCTTATGTGGAAGCATTCTGGGGTAGTGTAAATTCTAAATTGTAGGAATCATGACCCCCAGGGGAAGGGCGTGGCCATTATAGGGAATCAAAGTTTTACATAGAAATATATAGGAAAAATCTATGAAAATCTTCTTCTCGGGAACCACTGGGCCAAAAATGCTTAAACATATGTGCCCATGGAAGGATCATGGGGTAGTGTAGATTTCAAAATGTCTAAATTATGATCAGTTGGGTAGGGTGGGGATGCGTTATGTATACATGTAACAAGGGTGAAATCTGGTAAAGAACAGAATGGTCAAAAGCTTCTCAGGTGAGCAATGTGGCCCATGGGCCTCTTGTTTACAGGGAAAAAACACCTCAAATATGAGTTTTAGAACAAATATAATCAATTTATTGATAGTTTTTTTCTACAGAAGTGTAAAAAGGGACATTACTCTTGAAAAGTGTGGATGTGCTTTTTATTTTTTACAGTAATGGATGAAATAAAAAAATCACTTAACTGCCTTGAAACCATAGAACTGCAAATACTTGGGGGCTATACAAAATTGAGCATAGCAATAAGAAAGAAGGGATAGTAGATATCGAAAACAAATTAGCAGTAAATGCAAAGCTACATCTAAAATGATAAATTTCAAGTAAGATTTGGTTAAAAAAAAAAAAAGAGGAAAACAAGAATAAAAGAGATTTGGAGAAACAACTAAAAGAAATTCAAATTGAAAAAAAGAAAACTGAAAAAGAACTTTTAGAACTTAAAGAATCAAAATCGAAAATTGAAGAGCAACTAAATAGCTCTCAACAAGTCATAAAATACTCTTTTTCCTGATAGCCTTAACGATGAACACTCTTTCAAGTGAATCTGCTGACGAAAATTTAGATGATGGACAATCAGAAGACCTCTTGTGGACAGAAAGAAAAAGGATTCACATAGAGGTTTCCTTGAAATGGCAACTACATGTATATGGAAACTACTGATTTTACGATTCCAGTTTCAACCAAATTTGGGAAACCTGGTTTTTCACCCAGTGTACAGAAAGTAACAAATATAAATAACTGTAACAAAATTAATGAATGTAAAACTGATTTACTCTGTCTATATTCCTTGTTTTTAGTGGTTAAATGGAATTTTATTAAGGGTAAGTACATGATCCAGTCTCAAGGTTACTACTATTCAATATTATTGAAGAAGCTCCACCCCTTCACCTTAGAAATATGCATTGTTTGACTGTCGTCAGTCGTCCAGTACAATCATGTCTGCAAGGATAGATGGCGGAAGTTATATAACTGGCTACTGAGACAAATCGCTAATACAACGGAATATTTTCTTCAATCTCCCCCCTGTACACACGCTCGCATTATCATTTTTAATTGCTCAACAGTTGCTTTCAATATGAAACTTTTATGTAATTTGTAGTTGTATACTTGACCTATATTCATAGAAAAACCTCACATATTGAACTTTCTTTTGCCCCCCCCCCTTTTTCTTCCTTAAATATCCCTTTCTTCCTTCAATACAACGCATTGTGCATTTCAATCAATAACCACATTGCTTTGCTTTTTCCCTTTCCGATTGTTGACCAAATTAATAAAACAGGAACAGTTTCATTTCTTTATTCAGTATAGTCAATACAAAATAATTATGACAAATAATTCTTTCAACATTTATACTGCGCCAATGAAATGTAATAAAAAAAACAATTGCATTATGAACATGCTGTAAGAAATTCATTTTTTACTAGGGTTATTTAAATTCTTCAAACAATGTCTCTTACCTTTGAATCTGATTAATTTCACTCAAATAATTTTGAATTAATATTAATACGCGTACAAAATAAATAAATTGAACTTTAAAAAATTATAAACCAATAAAAAAAATGATTATGGGAAATTGTCGATTTTTCTGCCAAAAACTTTTTTTTGAAACACCCACACACAATTTTTTTTTTTTCAAATCACACGACTGCGAGATTACATGGATTCCATCATGCCACCAAAAATAATGTCACCTTGAGGTAAAAACAAAATGAATTATTGTAATTTTGCGAAAGTAATTATAGCTAGAAATAGCAAAGACCCAAAAAGCATTGATTTTTGGAATTCCTACAGTCAAAAACAGAATTATTCCTCTCCAACATCGTCAACTAATCTTGGTTATTCAGTAATCTGTACATAGTGTCAAAGCCGTATGAATTCTACAACAGAATCATGTTCAAATACCCCAAAATGCACGTGCCTTACGCATTCTTTATACGACAACTCCCAAGACTACAAAATTATTTAACAAAAAATAGGTACTGGTAAAATGCAAACAAAACTGGTGAGAAGGCACATTTTGGTTTACAAAAAATGGTGCATGCTGTCTGAAAAAGAAAGAAAATTTCATAAGTCGACTGTAGTCCATGCGAGTTAGAGTCAATAAATGAAAAGGTTCTACACAAATCTTTAAGTGAAGAAGCCTCTAACGTGGTGTCAAAAAGTGAGGAACTATTTACAGAGGTGAAACACATGAAAATCGCAAAACAAGATCTAGAGCAAGTCGTCAAAATTTTAGATCCTATAATGGAAAAAGACTAGATTTTAACAGAGAAAGCATTGAGTGCACAAAAACAAAAAGTGTCAAACAAACAAAAGTAAACAAAGAAAGAATGCACTCAATTATTTCTCAAAAATCAAATGATTTGAACAGCTTTTTGGCATCTGGCAAATCATTCAGTCAACTGAACAGAGTAATTTTTGTAGAGGACAGTAGGATTTGAACAAATTAAAATGTACAAAAACTTGAAAAACTACAAGTTTTTGACGAACTTTGGCTTTTACTACCTGCTGAAGTGGTAAGGGGTTGCGATTATTATATTAGTTCTGCTTATCTGCCTGTTTTAAAAATTGGTTTCCTATAAAGGAATCTCCCTATTATGTTAGAAATTAAAGGTCAAAGTTCAAGGTCACCAGTTCCAAAATTCTGTCTGTTTTAGAACTTTTCAGCTTTTTGCAAGACAATTCATGCCACAAAGTCCTATGATCTATAGAAGATCCCAATTTTATATTTAGGTCAAAGATCAAGGAAGGAAATAAATATGTTCTGTGTTTCTTAATTTTTTATTTTAAGGTAATATATTAAGAAGCTTTTGCAATATTGAACTTTATACCATAACTTTTTATGGTTCCGCCTGTCCTTCTTAAAGTGAGTCCAATCCTAGATCCATACAAACTCTTCTTTTTCCTTAAATAGGGGGGGGGGTTACAAATTCTCTAAAAGAGCTTTTTGATCAAATACTATAATTCAGACAAGCTTATGGGAGAAGATGATAAAGGATATTACACTAATATCTTGTTCTTCACTTATTAACTTTTGTTTACATACATGTGTAATGTAAATCTTTAAACAATATTTAACTTCACTTAAAGAATATAAGGGCTTATGTTTTGGAGAAGCCGGATCCTAGAACGATCAATTCTCGGTATGCTGCTTCAGAATAGACCCTGAAGTTTTTTCGCAAGCAATCGTAGAGGTAAAAATCACAATAGTTTCAACATTCTAGAGAGAGCAGGCTCGTAAATTAGAGGAAGGTAAATGCCTGAAACTAATCAAAGCATCAGTTACACCGTTATATGGTGTAGAAATGAAGAATGACACCTTTGTACGTAGTCTTTTGTTTCAAACCAGCTACACCCCTGACCCTGGGGCCATGAATTTCACTATCTTGGTAGAGGACTCAATGCCGCTGTTAGGGCGGGGCTCTATTAATTATACAGCGATTTGAAAATCTGTTTCTCTGCTTCTGGATGTTATTTAAAATAACAATGTACATCTTTATGATAAGTGAAAGTGTCTCTTTTAAAATTGTGAATTTTATGGCTCAGGGTCAGGGGTCTGTCTTAGGGTAGGGCTCTATTGATTATATAGTGAAAATGCATTATGAATAACAATAACTTGAATAGAACACATTTTTATGTCCTTTGTTTTCGAAAAAAAATATAATGGTATATCAAATAGTTTTTCAATATTCCTTTTTATTAATAAGTAATATCCAATACTTCTTCACTCTAATCTTATTTGATATTTCTTAATAGATTGTTTTCATTACATTTAAAAATATTTCTTAATTCACAATAAATGTGAAACTTTGAATTAATAGAAATGTTTCTTTTATATGTCATTTTAATGCTTACTTTACAGTCATCCTCTTTATCTTTGTTTTCACTGGAATTATCTATTTTAAGACTATTTATATCATCAGGTATTTCAAACACAATTCTAAGATAATGGATACAAGCTTCAATTTATAGAATGAAGAGGTCAGACTCGGAGATAATACCCTCCTGTATAAACATTGCCAGAAGCTGCAGGTGTAGCACTACACTGCAGGCTCTCCATTCGGTCTGCAGAAATAGTTCATAAATGTATTTTCAATTTGTTTTACCAAAATATCTAGCTATAATATACTAGGTAAAAACTTGAGGTACTGTCAGCACTGAGCTCAATAAATGACAACACACACCCGCCCCTTGCTGCCTCCCATATGAATATAATGGTAGTATCAATATATTGCTGTGGAAAACCCATAATCGGTGGCAAATCAAACAAGAGGCCCATGGGATTTATAGGTCACCTGAGCATCATGCAACAACTTTCCAATGATTGAGTTTGGTACATGTTTTAAACTAGACACCATGGCATTCAAAACTTTGAAAAAGGAACCATTACTCATCATAACTATACACTGACACTTTACGTATTTTCACTATAATCAATAAAGCCCCGCCTTAACACGAGAACCCTTGACCCTGTCTATGTATAGTCCACTTCTCATTATATGGATATATAAAACAACAATTACTGAGTATGTTATTATTTTATACACTGAGAAGTTTTTGAATATATAGATTTTTCATTATTGTATTACAGGTGGACGAACGACAGCTACTCCTCGCCCTATGGAGAGGAAGGAGACATAGTGTTGCTTATGCAAGCAAGGCAGATGTTGAAATATCAAAGCCTTGCCTTTGTGTTGGAGGATTCACTCAGCCGGATCGCAAGGGTGAGATCATCTCCGAAATGACAGAGAGCAGTGAGCCAGTTGTTCGAAAGATTTTTGGATGTTGCCAGCATACATGTACTCTGGAGGGTGAGTAGTAGTAAATTAAGCTGGTATTTGTATTGGTAACACTTTTAATTCTTCGGTTTCTAATTGGACTTACATTATTTATTATTATTAGAGTACGGAAAAGAACAGAAATGAATAAATTGTGTTTATTACTAAAGATATCTTCTTATACTTGTAACTAAATGGTTAAAATATGGTTAAAAAAAGGGCGAGAAGCAGAGGAATATTTTAATGAGATAGAGGAAAAAGAACGCTCGGCGTGCTTGAGCAGTCTTCGGCCATGGTTGTAGACAGCAGGAGGATAGTGCAGAAGAAATGGAATCCATGAGGAGTCCTCTTGGATCTAAATACATCGATCAGTTAGGTGATTTGACTCTAATTATTCATGTATTTACATCCGTCCTGCAACAGATACTGGGAAGGATGGCTGGAATAAGGATATGGAAATAACGAACAGTATTCAATCTCAACGTCCATTAAACAAATATACAAAACAAGAGCAGATCAAAAACACGGACCTCCGAAACATCAGAGGTGGGATCAGGTGCCATGGAGGAGTGAGCATCCCCTGCTGACCGGTCCCACCCGCCGTGTGCTCATTGTCATAATCAGGAAATAACGGAAAAAATCCGTAGTCAATTCAGTGTATAAATAATGGACTAACAATTGGTATGAAAAACGTCAGTCAGCATTTCATTCAATGATAAATTGTATTTGCTGACAAGGTCATTGTATCGACCATAGAATTTACGAAATGATGACTTTAAACGAGACTGTTGATATTCTTGTTTCATCAACTTGCTTGTCAATAATTTACCTCGTTTAAGAAATTGTTCATACGTAGAGCATGCTCTTGCGTATCGAATCAACTGAGATATAAATACTCCGTATGCAGGTGATGAAGGTATATTGCTGCATAAGTAAGGGAAGTTGACGATAGAAAAGTTAAAGTCATCACGTTTATCATATAACTTGGTTGTTAGATTACCATTTGTGTCTTTTTCAAGTAAAATATCCAAGTATGAAGCAGATCTGTTGGACACTGTGGTATCTTTTATCTCAAGCTCACCAGGATATATCGTGTCGACGTAGGAATGGAAATTATCATTATTAATTGACAATTAATGGAAGCATTCCAATTCCCTTTGAAATTCCCCTGGCTAGTATCGAAGGAGCTACGGGTCTTCTGGATTACATTGTGAAACAGAGTGAGATGATTTTAAATGTAAGTTCCCTTTTCATGACATGTTTAAAGGCTTAAGTTAAACTTCAATATCTCGAATTCTGTACCTTTGGTACCATACATCTTTAAGTTTTTTTGAAGTCTAAATGTATTTTACCATTAATATCTTGAAACCACAGTTATTATGTAGTTTTTCTCTTCGGTCCCATTGAGTGTTAGATGATGAAGTTTGACTATACCAACAGAGGAGAGGTCAACTCAAGATGGAAAGTCTTATGGAATTACCTATGTTTTAGCAAAGACTACTTACTTCCAGTACCTGCATGCCTGAGAAGTGAAATCCTCCATCAACAGATCACTCATTGTCAGAGGATATGTCATGAGGCAAGATTGGGGAATCTGCCTTCCTGACTACTCCACAGTATGTGTACTGAAATACTTCTACTTTTATTCATTTCTTTTACTCTGCTTATTTTGTCATCAACTTACAGGTATTCATAAAATTACTTTGATAGATTTCCCTTAACCAGCCTTCAGTTCAATTCACTTGTCACCTAGCTGAATGAAAAAGCCAATTAACATTTTAAATTAAAATGGTTCTGGCATGTCTTGTCACGTGTTTGTATTGTCTGCAATGCAATGCTGTCCCACTCAGACGGCCAAACTGACTTTAATTCTGAAGAGTTAACTAATGGAAATATAGCTTATTATGTTCCCCAAACGAAGTTGGGGAACGTATTGTTTTTACTCTGTTTCTTATTATTATTATTATTTTTCTTCCTGGGAAAATTTTGTCCGCGAGTGATCTTGTAAACTACACATCCGACTTAGGTAAAACCTTTTTAGGGTCAGTAGGGATGTTATGTAGATTTGCCGAACGAAGGTCATTTTGCGCGCACGTGCTTGCAAGAGCGAGCACGTGCAACACGTTAAATGGCCAATATAATATATATAGCCTTAACTTTTTTTATTTTTTTGATGAAATGCTTTGAAACTCACAATGTAAGGATATATTAGTAGTATAGACAAGATGATATGGTCAAAATAGCAAGATCTCACGCGCATGCACGTGCGCTTTGCTCTGATTGGCTGAAACTAAAGTCTTAATATCTTTCTTGTTTTTCGACGAAATCCTTTGAAATTTTGAACATAGCCATGTATTACGATATCCTACAACATGATATATAGCAATTATCATGAAAACACGTGTATGCACGTGAGTTGCAATCTGATTGGCTGAAACTTTCAATAGCTATAACTCCCTTGGTTTTCAACCAAACAGGATGGGATTTGGAACGTAGATATATATAAAAGACTTCTACAAGAAGGTATGGTCACAATGCACATGCGTACACGTGCGTGTACGTGCGCTGCAATCTGATTGGCTGAAACTTTAAATAGCTCTAACTCCCTTGGTTTTCAACCAAACAGGATAGGATTTGGAGCAGAGATATATATAATGGACTTCTACAAGAAGGTATGGTCACTATGCACTGGATAATTGTGCGCTTACTTGCGCTGCAATCTGATTGGCTGAAACTTTAAACAGCTATAACAGCTATAACTCCCTTGGTTTTCAACCAAACAGGATGAGATTTAGAACATAGATAGATGTAATGGACTTCTACAAGAAGGTATGGTCACCATGCTCATGTATGCACGTGCGTGCACGTGAAATGGGTAAAATAAAAGATATACTTAAATGAGCGATTTTTTTTACTTTTGGATTAAATACTTTAATATTTAGCATATCAAAATATATAGATTGTGTAGACAATATGATATGGTCATTACGCACGTGCATTAACATGCGCACGTGTGCAATGCTAAAATTTGAAGGAAATTGGTACACTTCTTGGTAATCGTTGTTAAAATCTCAAATGCATAGAGTTTGTCTTCTTTAATGAAGCTTATAGGGAATATGGCACCAAAAGGGAGTTGGGGAGCGTTTGGGGAACATCTGTAACGGTCCCCGTTACAATTAGCACTAGTTACATTTTTTTTTATCTGAAGAATTTGGAACCACATTTTTTAGATTTTCTGATTTTACCTCAAACTCGTATTTTATCCACAGATTTCTTTTCTGTCTGCAGGCCCTAAAATTAATGCTTGAACTATCATGCTAGATTTGTATTCATATTAGCAAAATTTAAATCTGTTTGTCAATGGCTTGAAACCCCCAATAATATTTTTCTTCATGGTGCAGGTCTTTGACACTGCCACTGAACAAATCAGTCTGCAGACAAAACAGCAGTTCACAAGTCCTCCACAGGAAGATATTGCCACCATCAAAACAAAGCAGAAGGGCACAAGGATTTCCTTAAAAAGAACAGTGGACAGGTTATGCATTCCTTTAGAATACTGTTGATGTTTATAGTTAATGAAATTGAAAAAAAGCATGCAGTGTTACAATTTCTAATCCTAAACTGCATATCATTTACTTCAGATTTTATCATATTTGTATGAAATAATCATCCTCTAAGCCTCTGGACTAAAAAAATGTAAAACATAACAAGAAGCTCATTTGAAAACTTTATTACATGCACTGCCAAGGAGTAAAATATGGTAAACTACTATATCCACCACTTTTGGTGCAAGTGTCCTTAAACACTAAAATTTATTGTCAATTATCAGATTCTTGAATATAAAACAAACTTTTCTTTATCAAAACTTGAGCATTCACCTAAGACCATATAAAATGGAATGCTCAAATTCACAATACCTTACAATGCCTACAGACACTGATATTTTGTATATAAACACTTGAACTGGTAAACTATAAGGATTGATCATTGATTAATTCATCCTATAGCTAATTATAAATCAACATGATCAATTTCCCTATTGTTAATGCTCACCTATTTCTTATCTTAGAAGCTTCAAAACTGAGCAAACTGTGGTGTCCTTCACATTTCAAATAATAAATAATTCCAAACAAAGACCAATACAATAAACATAACTAATCGACCATGCAGAGAATTCATGAAAACATTTATCTATTATTTCAATAACCCTGCTCTGTTCCATATTTGGTTTACAAAATCAAATATGGACAGAGTGGATCAAAAGAAAAATATATCAATCACATTATTTGTCTTTTGACCCGGAACCTGTTTGATTCTGGGTAGATTGATGTAAACCCTCGTGAAAATGAAAGAGTTCTTCTCTTCTACTCCACACCATCTACATCTCTGAATGAGTTGAGAGGAGGGAGAGTTGTCTTCTCTTTGTTGCAATTTCGCCGGAATAAGTAAATTTAATTCTTCAATCCTTTCATGGGTATATTCATGAAACCGAAATGCAGCGTCGTTCTCGAAACTTCTTGGGCAGTAAGGACATTGATATACCATCATTATATACCTACCAAAAAAAATTAGCATTTTTATTATTAAACAAAGAAACCGCCGCCCCTCTCCCCTTCCCTTTCTTTTGATATGGGAGTCTTATACGGTATGGGAGATTCTAATTAAAATGGGTGAAAAAGGGTTAAATGGGACTTTTTTTTTCTCTGTGTGTGTGTGTTGACGTGAGAAAAAAAACACCCCTTAGTTTCCAACATAATAGATTCTTCCAAGTTCTGATGACGTTGCTTTCTGTGCATCACTATATACAAGAAGAAAAAAATGGCGGCGACCATGCAGCTTGTTAGTGCGCTGGTGTGTTTTTTTGTCTATGTACATGGCTTGCCCTTTCCCTGCAAGAGGGCTACCCTTTGCTGTGATGATCGGTTTGAAAGGTGCTATGGAAAATGCTCGTGCATTTATTTTACGAGAGACATGGTCCTCACCAAGAATACATTGCGGATAGAGTTCGGGGTGGGGACGAACCGGATCGTCTTCGATAGCTCCAAGTTACGAATCCTTGACAAAGGGACTGTCCACCCTCTAGATTATCTTTTTCTTTGTTTCCGCGACTAGTTATGCAACATGTACACTTTTAAATTTTAAAAAAGAAGTTTTTTTTTCTTCTAAAGTTCCTATTTCCATTACTTTAACTGATTCTGAGACTTCTCTCACTACGGATTCACCGTCATCACCATCTTCTTTTACTGATTATATTCCTGATTTTCAAAGGATCCCAAAGGACTCATAGCCAGCATTCATTTTACAATGGGAACATCTTCTGCAGTTATCTCTCTTTGCCAATGCATTCTAAAGTTAAGGAATCTACCCCACCACCCCAGCTACAAACCAGGGGACATAGAGAACCAAACTTAGCATCGAAATATGTATTTCTGCCTACTGAACTACCATACCAAATTTGAACTTGATTGGGCAACCATAAAATAAAAGTTGCCCATTCATTCTTATGCACAGTTAAGGTCAGACGATACGTTCCTCAAATATATGTTTTGTATCTCGTGGTATTATATAAAAAATTATTCAAATTTGTCATTCTCTTCTGATTTCTACATTGTTTTCAAAATGTTTTTAACAATAAGTACACCAAATATTGTGTTATAGGCCATTTAGAAGATTACCCATAAGGGTTACATAAGAAATATGACCTTATGGTATCTTGGCCAAATACCTGGTAAGGTACCCTAATTTTTTGGGAAGAAACTTGTTATAATATCTATACTTCAATGACAAATTCTTAGGAAAAATTATATATTTTCGAGGAACGTGTTGTCCGACCTTAAGGAATCTACCCCATCACCCCAGCTCCAAACCAGAAGACATTGAGACTTAGCATCAAAATATGTTTTTCTGCCTACTGAACTACCATACCAAATTTGAACTTGATTGGGCAACCATAAAAAAAGATATTAGAAAAAAACAGAAAATTTGTGGACGGAAGACAGACAGACGGACAGACAGAGTGATTACTATAGGGCACCCTCAAATATTTGCGGGGCCCTAATAACTTTATGCAAGGTATGTTTTAACAAATACTTTTAAAGTGCGGGTCTGGGGTATAAATAGCAGCCAATGTTATCAAATGTGTTTGGGTGATTAATATACAGTGTAAAAAAATTAATACAGTCTATAATATTCATTTAAAATTCTGAGGCGATCGAAATTTCAAATTTCTTTGGAGTTTGATGGACAGCTGCTGAATGTTTACATTTACACCGGAAATGCTCGTCGCTATTGACGCATGCTAAAATGGCCGCCATATTCTTACCTCAAAAGAAAGACAAAGATACTCCGAAAATAATCCTCAATCCTTTTTATTATCCTTTCCTCGAGTAATAAATAAGAATCAAAGCCCGTGATTAGATCATAGAGAGTGTAAACAATTATCACTTTGGGTCAGTCATGCTGTTTCAGTCACTTAGTGAAGCATCACATCGGCGAGATAACAAGGATTATCAGCGTGAACACGTGTCTGTGGCTGCCAGAAGGTTAGACCCAGTAAACAATCAAATAAAAAATGGAAAACAAAATAAAAGAAAATATCACAATTATTAAGTCACACTATTAAAAAAGAAATCTTGGACATTTTTTTCTTTTAGTTCCAACGATGCCCCATGTATGGCTTATTTTTTGGAACTTATATTAATGTTAAGAAAAGTCAGGTGAACCAGGACTTCTTTGTGACATCGCTGCCTTCTGTGAAAAAACTCATGGATGTAGCTGCTGTACATGGGAAACATTGTGGAGGAAAATTGGAGGTAAAAAAGGCAACAAAACGGGGACATGTCACCTCCTTGAAACTGTGTTGTTCGAGAACCGATCGTCCTAAACACAGGTATATTTGGGCATCTTCACCATACCTTCCGAACGGAAAGTATCTTATTAATGAAAGAATTAATCATGCTTTCTTGTGTAGTGGTATGCTGCCATCCTGTTATTCTAGATTTTGCAGAGAAGCAGGAATCGGTGTTCTTTCTGTAGAAAAACGGAATTCGTTTTTTAAAATGTACAAGACATTTGTCCAGCAAGAGTACGAAGACTCTATTCACTCCGCTTTACTAGAGGAAGTGGGACTATATGACAATTTAGACGGAATACACATCATAACTGACGCACGGCATGGGTGGCGGAAAAATGCCCAGGACACCAGTGTGGTGACAATAGGAGAAAAAACGCATAAAGTTCTCAACTGTGTGCATGTTGCGACCACTGATGATCCAGTTACCCAGAGACATGAAAAAATTAGAACTGAAAAAATTTACGAAGATCTTGACAGCAAACAAGTTTCTGTCAACGTCCACACGCATGACAGAAATATGTCAATTAACAAACTAGTCAGGGAACGTGAAAATGGATTTACCTGCAACCAAAACGACATTTGGCATGGCATAAAAAATATTAAGAAGGCCATGTCCACCATTTCAAGTGGACCACGGTACAGAGAAGGTAAAACGTGGTCCAAGGAGCTTTACGACAAACCGGATGCCGTTTCTACACATTTCTACTGGGCCATCAAACACTGTGGTGGAGACTCGGGTACGCTCAGAGAGATGTTAGACAATATCATAGATCACTATAAAAACAACCATGAAAGATGTCATTCTTCCTCAAGATGTAAAGTGGATCCAAACTACGAATCTTCCCGAGTGGTGATTCAAAACCCTGTTGCAGAAAAACTATTAAAAGTTGTTATTATCAATTCAGTGATCTATAAAAATCCGGATGATTTTCGATTAGGACGTGATATTTATTTTGTTGAGAGTTTTAATAACACTTTAAATATATATGAGGATAAAAGGATTGCTTTTGGAAGTGAACAGTATAAAGTGCGAGCATTCCTTGGTACGTGTCACTGGAATGAAAATGTGGGTAGAGACATTACTTCTATCACTTACACACGTAATCCTAAAACCCCACGTAAGCAACTTGGGAAAAAGAACTATAAAAAACAAAAATTTCAGTTCAGGAAAAACATTTGGTGGCGTTACATAAAACATGTCTTTTCTAAACGTAGAAATAATTAAAATATCTATGTATTTGCACAATCTTTGTTGTCTTATTTTAAGCACGTGTAAGTGGCAAGCTGCTATCTATTAATAGCATAACTCTGCAGTCTTATCAGATGGGAGGTGTGGCCAGCTCCCTAATATGCTTAATTGCTGTCCATGTGGATATTTATCTAGGTCAGATCCGGCCTTTAAGTCTGAGTTACTTAACGCGTGTGTGAATATGAAAATTAACTCGCTCCGTAAACTATTACCCAGCAGGCACGCAACGTTGTTTCAACTTTGAAAGGAGGTGGAATATAGGTTGCAACGTTGATCAACAATATTTCAACGTTGAATCCTCGACCTTCTTTCAACGTTGAATTAACGCTGAAGCTGCAACATATTTTCAACGTTGAATGTTCGTCGATATTACAACGTTGAAACAACGTTGTAGCTGCAACATATTTTCAACGTTGAATGTTCGTCGATATTTCAACGTTGAAACAATGTTGAGGCTGCAACATATTTTCAACGTTGAATGCTCGTCGATATTTCAACGTTGAAGCTGCAACATATTTTCAACGTTGAATGCTCTACGATATTCAACGTTGAAGATTCAATTTCAACGTTCAGTATTTTCTGATTATGTAGAATGCAAACGCTTGTTAGATATAATGAATTTGCGACGTAAAAATGACGATACATTTAATGACAGCGTTTTCACACGCAGAAATAACAATATTTCTACGATTATTTGCTTGGAAAGAGCCCCTTTTAAGTGTAACAATCTATACTACAACAAGTGTTACATCAAATCAGCCCTTCATTCATTCAGGCAACGCGAGTAATCATTACTCAAACGTAGCTAGCTATTCTTCAATAAATAGCCCCCTTTGACCCTTCTCTAATGACTAACAATTCCACTAGTACCCCCTTTCTCAATCAAGGTCTTCTAGTGATGTTAGATTAATTAGTGGTACACTTGATCAAGCACTCGAAGTGCCGGTTCGTGATCATCATTAATGACCTGAAAAAGAACCTGATAAATTTGATGGCAAGATTTCATTGTTCAAGTTGAAAATCTGTCCTCTTGGAATAATTGGCCCCCCATGAAAAAGCCCAGCAATTGGTCATGTGTTTACGGGGTTCTGCACAAAAAATGTAAGGGGATTTGAACTACAATGAGATAAACAATTTTTAAGCATTAAAATCTATCCTGTCAAGTAGATTTTCGCCAGTTGAAAGGGAGTTTTCATATCAATAGTTGTGCATGAGAAAAAAACAGATTTTTGCTTGGGGTTTTGAAATCTTGACTAGACTATCAATATTTTATGAGGTACGTGCATAACTTGCATAAATAAAAGAAACAAAGGAACAGAATGTTATTCTTTAATTCATTTTAGTGATACTTTTCAAACACTTTTCAATTGAATGGTCTTAATTCTTGATATTAATTCGTTCCTCAGGTGCTTTTTCCTTCATGATAGAAACTCCCATGAAGATATTGATGCAGCATTTTCACAGTGAAGCGGAGACTGTGTCAAAACTCTTGAACAATTAAAAGGCCTTTTGATATAAAGCCATGACTGCAACCACATTTATGTGAAATTAAGCATAATTCCAAACTGCTTCATTTAAAATTCTGTAGATATGAGACCAAAAACAGTCACCATGCAGCGCAAGACCAACAGCAATAGGACATGGAAGACAACCGAGGAAGAAGGAATATTGAATGGCATTCCACTTGGAGAGCCTCGTATATTACTACCACGCATTTCCACAAGATAGACCTACCAAACATCAGAAACAACATTCAGAAACATCAATACAACATGCCATATGAAGGACAATTTAGGTGGTGGATATCCTACTTAGAATATAGTCAAAGATGATGAGTGTTCCCTTAAGGCCCTTGAGGAGCAATCTGGTTGTTGCAAAACTAGAACGCAGACATAGAAAATCTTAAGAAGTTTTAGTAGAGATTTCTCAAACTCTATTTACGCTGGGTGCAAAGTATTTCAAAAACACATTTTGTTTGCAGCTAAAGAACTTACCAGAGGATGACAAAGGAGTCCTGATGAAAAAATGGGAGGAGGAGGTCCGAAATTTTTCGGCCCCTCCAGTGATAACCCCTGCTGAGGCACTCGAAAAGGAGGACGGGAAGCGGGTCTCAATTTGTGGAGTCATTAAGGAAGTAAATAATCTCACCAATTGTTCACAGCAAATCAAATTTTCTGTCAAAGAAAATGGACGGCACATTTATTTAGTAAGCAAACTACTTTGAGAAGAAAAAAAAATTGTATTTAAAATAATTATTCTTTGCAAATATTGCTTTTTCTCTCTCTAAGTATACTGAAAGGTAAACTTTTGAGGTGAATTAAATTTATTTTTGTTGATATTTTTCAGTTTTCTTATCAAACATATAAAACCATCTTTCAAAAATATATATTTTTTCACTATCACTCATTTACCTTAATACTGTTTTTAGCCAGATATTTGTTTAGAGTTTCTGAGTTATACAGAGCATGTTTACACGGATAGATAATTGAGGGACAAACATATAAAACCAACATATGGACTATGAAGTCTTCAAACATAGAACCAATTCCGTCCATTGCAGGCCTTTCTGAAGAGCACACTTATGGCATTTGACATAGACGCAACAGGATTGTCTCGTTCTTCGGATATGACTCAACTATCTGCATATGATTACACAGATGAATTCAATGTTTACATTAACCCCTTTTGCTGATAAGCCAAAAAGCAAGCAAAATAACAGGTTTGAAGTACTATTTCCCAAAGAATTAAATATATTTAGAGGGAAATGAAGTCAGCAGTATCAACATCCATCAAGCGTTATTATATTTCTTGGATTTTCTTAAATCAAACAAGTGGCCTACAGTGTCACCCATTGAAAAAACTGTATATTGAGTGCGCACAAAGAAGTGCGCTGAACATTTCTCGATTTATTTCTCCGTGTATAGGGATTGTAGGAAGTTTGACGTGACTAGTAGAATTGTCAATCTCAAGTTGAGTTTCCAAGTCCATTAAATACATAATAGCATTTATCTTAAAAATGCTTTGTATAAGGCCTCGGACTCGACAAAAGATATCATAAATAAGTTTCTTGTGCTTAAAGCATAATAAACTTACAATTTTTTGACATAAAAGTTTTGAGAGAAAAAAGGGAAAACTTTTCATCGTTACAATTACATAACTTTTTGTCTTCTATTTAATTTTTGTTAAGTAGATTTGTTTGACATAATTTCCTATTCCTTTTCTTCCCTCTGAACTTCACTTTATGGACAGACAGACAGACAGACGGACGCCAGGCGCATAACTATCGCATAAGCTCTTCTGTTCTCTGATCAGTAGAGCTAAAAACGCCGAGGCAGTGTATATTTTTCGTGGTTGAATTTTGAAGAAGAGGCGTTGGACATTGCTTTAAAGTGACTGATTTTTTGAACATTAATTACATAAATAACTGATAGTGATTGGAATTTGAATTGAAGTTTATGGGAAAACATCCTTTTGTTCAGTTTCATTACAGGTAGTACGAACAAACAGTGAACGACCTAACCTTTTACTTAATAAAATCGTTGCCGTGGTCGTTCTATGTTTATTCGGCTTATATCAGTGTAAGAGACAATGTTGATGGTGTTATGTTGCAATCGAATCGTAAATCAAGTACTGATAGACGGTGGCATGGATGGGGTGTATTTTATGAATATATTATATATAATTTAGGAACCTGTTTTAACACTGATGGAAAATTGGAAATATATATTACTTTGACTTTTATTACTATGATGGAGATCAGGAAGAGTGTTTCACTTGTCATTAACGAGTTTGTCTTTAAACGGTATTTCATCTGCAGTAACAACTTTAAAGTTCAATGTTTTGCACATTCACTCCAACGGTAGGAAGTTTGATGGGGAATGGCAACTTTTCAACAAGTAGATCTTCCATTTGTTCGTTCGAAAACTGCGACACATCTCCATGTCTTTGAAGCTGAGTTCTGATCATACTTATGTCTATGACAAAATCCTTATAGGCACCATCTTCAAGGACGCAGATTTCACAGGTGGAGTCTCCAAAGGAAAGTGCTTCGACTTGTCCAATGACTTGTCTTTCGCGAGGCTCTGTTTTCTGTAAGGACAAGAGTAAGATTTTAGCATGGAAATGAACAACTTACATTATTTAGTTCTTATAAATCATTAATCAAGAAATCAGAGAAATATATTAAAAGCATTGTTAGCTCACCTGAGCCGAAGGCTCAAGTGAGCTTTTCTGATTACATCGTGTCCGTCGTCGTCTGCTTGTCCGTCCGTAAACTTTTCACATTTTCGACTTCTTCTCAAGAATCACTGGGCCAATTTTGACCAAACTTGGTACAAAGCATCCTTGGGTGAAGGGGAATTTAAATTGTTAAAATGAACGGACATATCCCCTCGCAAGGGGAGATAATCAAGA